>NC_086444.1:728205067-728255104 GCF_028390025.1 Pseudophryne corroboree | reverse complement strand
AAAGCCTCCTTTTAGTGCTTCATCTACACGGTATAGCCCTGAATTTTCCAATGCGTAGCTCTTTGCAAAAGAGAGATATTGGCAAGGAAAATCTGTCTTGTACCTTTGCATTTTTCTCCCAAACGAAGGACACTAGAAAGAAAATTTTAAAGCCTCCTGTTAGGCCATCATCTACACTGCATAGCCCTGAATTTTCCAATGCGCAGCTCTTTGCAAAAGAGAGATATTGGCAAGGAAAAGCTGTCTTGTACCTTTGCATTTTTCTCCCAAACGAAGGACACTAGAATGAAAATTTTAAAGCCTCCTGTTAGTGCTTCATCTACACGGTATAGCCCTGAATTTTCCAATGCGTAGCTGTTTGCAAAAGAGAGATATTGGCAAGGAAAAGCTGTCTTGTACCTTTGCATTTTTCTCCCAAACGAAGGACACTAGAAAGAAAATTTTAAAGCCTCCTGTTAGGCCATCATCTACACGACATAGCCCTGAATTTTCCAATGCGTAGCTCTTTGCAAAAGAGAGATATTGGCAAGGAAAAGCTGTCTTGTACCTTTGCATTTTTCTCCCAAACGAAGGACACTAGAATGCTAGAATGAAAATTTTAAAGCCTCCTGTTAGTGCTTCATCTACACGGTATAGCCCTGAATTCTCCAATGCGTAGCTCTTTGCAAAAGAGAGATATTGGCAAGGAAAAGCTGTATTGTACCTTTGCATTTTTCTCCCAAACGAAGGACACTACAAAGAAAATTTTAAAGCCTCCTGTTAGGCCATCATCTACACGACATAGCCCTGAATTTTCCAATGCGTAGCTCTTTGCAAAAGAGAGACATTGGCAAGGAAAAGCTGTCTTGTACCTTTGCATTTTTCTCCCAAACGAAGGACACTAGAAAGAAAATTTTAAAGCCTCCTGTTAGGCCATCATCTACACTGCATAGCCCTGAATTTTCCAATGCGTAGCTCTTTGCAAAAGAGAGACATTGGCAAGGAAAAGCTGTCTTGTACCTTTGCATTTTTCTCCCAAACGAAGGACACTAGAAAGAAAATTTTAAAGCCTCCTGTTAGGCCATCATCTACACGGCATAGCCCTGAATTTTCCAATGTGCAGCTCTTTGCAAAAGAGAGATATTGGCAAGGAAAAGCTGTCTTGTACCTTTGCATTTTTCTCCCAAACGAAGGACACTAGAATGAAAATTTTAAAGCCTTCTGTTAGTGCTTCATCTACACGGTATAGCCCTGAATTTTCCAATGCGTAGCTCTTTGCAAAAGAGAGATATTGGCAAGGAAAAGCAAAAATGAATACGTTTAAAAATAGAATGCATCAAGAGAACGGTGTCGTTAGCATAAAAATACCTACTGTACCTGGTATTCCCAGGTGGTTTCCCGTCAAAGTACTAACCTGACCAAACACTGCTTAGGTTCCAAGATCAGATGAGATTGGGCATATCCATTGTGGTATGGCTGTAGATGAGCTTTCTGGTTTCTATTAGAGCTCTTCTGCTTCTAACTACTGGTACATTAATGAATACGTTTCAAAATGGAATGCATCAAGAGAACGGTGTTGGTAGTGTAAAAATACATATAGAACCTGGTATTCCCAGGTGATCTCCCATCCAAGTACTAACCAGACCCAACAGTGCTTAGCTTCCAAGATCAGATGACATTGGACATATCCAGTGTGAAGCAGCTACAGATGTATACTCATACATCGTTGTTCATAGCACATTATTTAGGGTCCTGTGTCACGAGTTGGAAATAACGTTTTGGCGTGCATTGTGTCCCATGCCATGTAATACAAAGTTTAACCGCTGGGTGGCGAATTCTGCACGTTAAGTCTACAGTGCTGAATACAATGCTGTGGCAGTAGGCAGTGATCTGTGAGAGGCTGGCCATTCACGTTCTTCCCTTTATAAAAAAATCCCTTTCCACAAAATACAATGCCACGCTGCCCACGCTGCTACCTCAATTCATTTTGTCGTTATGTTGTGTACAAACTCCCGAATAGCATTAGCATAAACAGCATTAATATTTCAGACAGCATTTCCAGTTCAGTTGCTTCAAATTTGCAGAAATATTTAATGCACAGTGCCACTGGGTCCCTATCTCATTAATATGACTCCCAGATGGTCCCCATTGCTTTTCTGACACTGTTAGTGGATTCAATAAGTTTTTTTTCTTTAAAAAGTAATCAAATAAAACACATCGCATATACACCCGGAGGGCCTGCCTGTTCAATGGTAGGCTGTGGCCTAATGAGTACAGTGTCTACCTGCAATGCATGCATTCCTGGGTTTGATACCCAGTGCGGCATGAATTATTATTTTATTTTAATTTATTTATTCTTTTTTAATAAAATAAAGTTATTTGGTGTGTTGCTACTTCTCTTTATATAAAAAAAAAAGAAACCAACAGCTCATCTACAGCCAGACCACACTGGATATGCCCAATCTTATCTGATCCAGCCAACTTTGGCCCACTGCAAGGATTATATCACCGTATGCAAATCCATCTGCTGCAGGCCTTCCCCCAGGAATGCTTACACTAGTTGTTGAATTTGGTTTGATGTTTGGGGGTGCTTCAGTATTAGGCATCCTTCCGCCCTCCCATGTCCGGCTGAGGAGATGTGGCCTCCCTGCAGTTGTTGTCCCCAGACAAGAGTTCTCTTGTGCTGCCTCAGTTGAATCTCCTTCACTTGCAAGGGGGTGCCTGAGCAGCGGCCCTCCCCAGCCCTAGCCTAACTCATACTTATCTAGCAAAGGAGACATCATGGTCATGAAGATAGTTCTCACAGGGTGAGGCTCACCCATTACATTTTGATATAGGAAGGTACAAATTACATATCTGCAATGCATCTACGTGCTGGATTCAAATGCCCCCACCCCCCTTCCTTTCTCAATCGTGCCCGTCAGCAGCTATTCTAAAGTTGCTGCCAATTGGTGTGACACGTTCATTTCTGCTGTGGGGTACACTGGGCTCCACAAGGTTTCACATTGGGGTGTAGAGTAGGATCTTGATCTGAGGCACCAACAGGCTCAAAGCTTTTGACTGTTTCCAACATGCTCAGCGCCCCCTCCTCTATAACCCCACCTCCAAACAAAGGGAGCTCCATTTGTAGTTGGTGCCTTCAGTAGCAGGCCACTTAACAGGAGTCAGGGCATACTGGGATGTGTAGTTCCACAGCAGCTGGAGGGTCGCAGGTTGAAGACCCATGTTCTAGCATGCCTGTTCTATGAGGCGTGTTCCGTGATGTCACAATCAGCTTGGAATGGGGTGTCTATCATGCATTTGCTGACAGCCACTTGAGGGAGACACACATCAGGAGATGCAGCGTATCGGAGGTTTTCGATACCTTTCCAACAAATGCACACCACCTGCAGCTGGTCTGGACACAAAACAAAGCCAACAATCGAAGGCCCAAAATGCCCAACTACAGGATTAATGTAAGTAGTGAATTTAGGAATGAATTTAGAAGTAGGAAATTAAGTTAGTTCACAAGTACATTTGAATTCAGATCTAAAGTCTAGGTAGGCCTCGAGTCCTGGCAGCCCACAGCATATGCCTTGATTAGAGGTAGGGAATTAAATGTAGATAAGAAGTAGACACAAAATAAGACTCCACAGAGCAGTTTTCAGGTGTCTTTATCAATTGTTGCATTTTAAAAAAAATCAAGCAATTAGGGAACACAATGTTGCGACAATGTAACCCTATTTGCAAAATAGTACTGAATAGGTTTGTTGACGTAAGACATTTGCAAAGGCACATCCAAAACACACTGGAAAATGCAACTGAATCTGTTTTTGGAGGATAGAATAGGAAATGTACATCGGTCCTGAAAGTACTGAAAGCTCTTCTCCCATCTCCCTTTTCTGAAAAGCCATTTAATATTAGAGATGTGCACTTGAAATTTTTCGGGTTTTGTGTTTTGGTTTCGGGTTCGGTTCCGCGGCCGTGTTTTGGGTTCGACCGCGTTTTGGCAAAACCTCACCGAATTTTTTTTGTCGGATTCGGGTGTGTTTTGGATTTGGGTGTTTTTTTCAAAAAACACTAAAAAACAGCTTAAATCATAGAATTTGGGGGTCATTTTGATCCCAAAGTATTATTAACCTCAAAAACCATAATTTCCACCAATTTTCAGTCTATTCTGAACACCTCACACCTCACAATATTATTTTAGTCCTAAAATTTGCACCGAGGTCGCTGGATGACTAAGCTAAGCGACCCTAGTGGCCGACACAAACACCTGGCCCATCTAGGAGTGGCACTGCAGTGTCACGCAGGATGGCCCTTCCAAAAAACACTCCCCAAACAGCACATGACGCAAAGAAAAAAAGAGGCGCAATGAGGTAGCTGTGTGAGTAAGATAAGCGACCCTAGTGGCCGACACAAACACCTGGCCCATCTAGGAGTGGCACTGCAGTGTCACGCAGGATGGCCCTTCCAAAAAACACTCCCCAAACAGCACATGACGCAAAGAAAAAAAGAGGCGCAATGAGGTAGCTGTGTGAGTAAGATAAGCGACCCTAGTGGCCGACACAAACACCTGGCCCATCTAGGAGTGGCACTGCAGTGTCACGCAGGATGGCCCTTCCAAAAAACACTCCCCAAACAGCACATGACGCAAAGAAAAAAAGAGGCGCAATGAGGTAGCTGTGTGAGTAAGATAAGCGACCCTAGTGGCCGACACAAACACCTGGCCCATATAGGAGTGGCACTGCAGTGTCACGCAGGATGGCCCTTCCAAAAAACACTCCCCAAACAGCACATGACGCAAAGAAAAAAAGAGGCGCAATGAGGTAGCTGTGTGAGTAAGATAAGCGACCCTAGTGGCCGACACAAACACCTGGCCCATCTAGGAGTGGCACTGCAGTGTCACGCAGGATGGCCCTTCCAAAAAACACTCCCCAAACAGCACATGACGCAAAGAAAAAAAGAGGCGCAATGAGGTAGCTGTGTGAGTAAGATAAGCGACCCTAGTGGCCGACACAAACACCTGGCCCATCTAGGAGTGGCACTGCAGTGTCACGCAGGATGGCCCTTCCAAAAAACACTCCCCAAACAGCACATGATGCAAAGAAAAAAAGAGGCGCAATGAGGTAACTGTGTGAGTAAGATAAGCGACCCTAGTGGCCAACACAAACACCTGGCCCATCTAGGAGTGGCACTGCAGTGTCACGCAGGATGGCCCTTCCAAAAAACACTCCCCAAACAGCACATGACGCAAAGAAAAAAAGAGGCGCAATGAGGTAGCTGTGTGAGTAAGATAAGCGACCCTAGTGGCCGACACAAACACCTGGCCCATCTAGGAGTGGCACTGCAGTGTCACGCAGGATGGCCCTTGCAAAAAACACTCCCCAAACAGCACATGACGCAAAGAAAAAAAGAGGCGCAATGAGGTAGCTGTGTGAGTAAGATAAGCGACCCTAGTGGCCGACACAAACACCTGGCCCATCTAGGAGTGGCACTGCAGTGTCACGCAGGATGGCCCTTCCAAAAAACACTCCCCAAACAGCACATGACGCAAAGAAAAAAAGAGGCGCAATGAGGTAGCTGTGTGAGTAAGATAAGCGACCCTAGTGGCCGACACAAACACCTGGCCCATCTAGGAGTGGCACTGCAGTGTCACGCAGGATGGCCCTTCCAAAAAACACTCCCCAAACAGCACATGACGCAAAGAAAAAAAGAGGCGCAATGAGGTAGCTGTGTGAGTAAGATAAGCGACCCTAGTGGCCGACACAAACACCTGGCCCATCTAGGAGTGGCACTGCAGTGTCACGCAGGATGGCCCTTCAAAAAAATACTCCCCAAACAGCACATGATGCAAAGAAAAATTAAAGAAAAAAGAGGTGCAAGATGGAATTGTCCTTGGGCCCTCCCACCCACCCTTATGTTGTATAAACAGGACATGCACACTTTAACCAACCCATCATTTCAGTGACAGGGTCTGCCACACGACTGTGACTGAAATGACGGGTTGGTTTGGACCCCCACCAAAAAAGAAGCAATTAATCTCTCCTTGCACAAACTGGCTCTACAGAGGCAAGATGTCCACCTCATCATCATCCTCCGATATATCACCGTGTACATCCCGCTCCTCACAGATTATCAATTCGTCCCCACTGGAATCCACCATCTCAGCTCCCTGTGTACTTTGTGGAGGCAATTGCTGCTGGTCAATGTCTCCACGGAGGAATTGATTATAATTCATTTTAATGAACATCATCTTCTCCACATTTTCTGGAAGTAACCTCGTACGCTGATTGCTGACAAGGTGAGCAGCGGCACTAAACACTCTTTCGGAGTACACACTTGTGGGAGGGCAACTTAGGTAGAATAAAGCCAGTTTGTGCAAGGGCCTCCAAATTGCCTCTTTTTCCTGCCAGTATAAGTACGGACTGTCTGACGTGCCTACTTGGATGCGGTCACTCATATTATCCTCCACCATTCTTTCAATGGGGAGAGAATCATATGCAGTGACAGTAGACGACATGTCCGTAATCGTTGTCAGGTCCTTCAGTCCGGACCAGATGTCAGCATCAGCAGTCGCTCCAGACTGCCCTGCATCACCGCCAGCGGGTGGGCTCGGAATTCTGAGCCTTTTCCTCGCACCCCCAGTTGCGGGAGAATGTGAAGGAGGAGATGTTGACAGGTCGCGTTCCGCTTGACTTGACAATTTTCTCACCAGCAGGTCTTTGAACCCCAGCAGACTTGTGTGTGCCGGAAAGAGAGATCCAAGGTAGGTTTTAAATCTAGGATCGAGCACGGTGGCCAAAATGTAGTGCTCTGATTTCAACAGATTGACCACCCGTGAATCCTTGTTAAGCGAATTAAGGGCTCCATCCACAAGTCCCACATGCCTAGCGGAATCGCTCTGTGTTAGCTCCTCCTCCAATGTCTCCAGCTTCTTCTGCAAAAGCCTGATGAGGGGAATGACCTGACTCAGGCTGGCAGTGTCTGAACTGACTTCACGTGTGGCAAGTTCAAAGGGCAGCAGAACCTTGCACAACGTTGAAATCATTCTCCACTGCGCTTGAGACAGGTGCATTCCACCTCCTATATCGTGCTCAATTGTATAGGCTTGAATGGCCTTTTGCTGCTCCTCCAACCTCTGAAGCATATATAGGGTTGAATTCCACCTCGTTACCACTTCTTGCTTCAGATGATGGCAGGGCAGGTTCAGGCGTTTTTGGTGTTGCTCCAGTCTTCTGTACGTGGTGCCTGTACGCCGAAAGTGTCCCGCAATTCTTCTGGCCACCGACAGCATCTCTTGCACGCCCCTTTCGTTTTTTTAAAAATTCTGCACCACCAAATTCAAGGTATGTGCAAAACATGGGACGTGCTGGAATTTGCCCATATTTAATGCACACACAATATTGCTGGCGTTGTCCGATGCCACAAATCCACAGGAGAGTCCAATTGGGGTAAGCCATTCCGCGATGATCTTCCTCAGTTGCCGTAAGAGGTTTTCAGCTGTGTGCGTATTCTGGAAACCGGTGATACAAAGCGTAGCCTGCCTAGGAAAGAGTTGGCAAACGCGAGATGCTGCTACTGGTGCCGCCGCTGCTGTTCTTGCGGTGGGAGTCCATACATCTACCCAGTGGGCTGTCACAGTCATATAGTCCTGACCCTGCCCTGCTCCACTTGTCCACATGTCCGTGGTTAAGTGGACATTGGGTACAACTGCATTTTTTAGGACACTGGTGAGTCTTTTTCTGACGTCCGTGTACATTCTCGGTATCGCCTGCCTAGAGAAGTGGAACCTAGATGGTATTTGGTAACGGGGGCACACTACCTCAAGAAATTGTCTAGTTCCCTGTGAACTAACGGCGGATACCGGACGCACGTCTAACACCAACATAGTTGTCAAGGCCTCCGTTATCCGCTTTGCAACAGGATGACTGCTGTGATATTTCATCTTCCTCGCAAAGGACTGTTGGACAGTCAATTGCTTGGTGGAAGTAGTAAAAGTGGGCTTACGACTTCCCCTCTGGGATGACCATCGACTCCCAGCAGCAACAACAGCAGCGCCAGCAGCAGTAGGCGTTACACGCAAGGATGCATCGGAGGAATCCCAGGCAGGAGAGGACTCGTCAGAATTACCAGTGACATGGCCTGCAGGACTATTGGCATTCCTGGGGAAGGAGGAAATTGACACTGAGGGAGTTGGTGGGGTGGTTTGCGTGAGCTTGGTTACAAGAGGAAGGGATTTACTGGTCAGTGGACTGCTTCCGCTGTCGCCCAAAGTTTTTGAACTTGTCACTGACTTATTATGAATGCGCTGCAGGTGATGTATAAGGGAGGATGTTCCGAGGTGGTTAACGTCCTTACCCCTACTTATTACAGCTTGACAAAGGCAACACATGGCTTGACAAATGTTGTCCGCATTTCTGTTGAAATACTTCCACACCGAAGAGCTGATTTTTTTGGTATTTTCACCAGGCATGTCAATGGCCATATTCCTCCCACGGACAACAGGTGTCTCCCCGGGTGCCTGACTTAAACAAACCACCTCACCATCAGAATCCTCCTTGTCAATTTCCTCCCCAGCGCCAGCAACTCCCATATCCTCCTCATCCTGGTGTACTGCAACACTGACATCTTCAATCTGACTATCAGGAACTGGACTGCGGGTGCTCCTTCCAGCACTTGCAGGGGGCGTGCAAATGGTGGAAGGCGCATGCTCTTCACGTCCAGTGTTGGGAAGGTCAGGCATCGCAACCGACACAATTGGACTCTCCTTGTGGATTTGGGATTTCGAAGAACGCACAGTTCTTTGCTGTGCTTTTGCCAGCTTGAGTCTTTTCATTTTTCTAGCGAGAGGCTGAGTGCTTCCATCCTCATGTGAAGCTGAACCACTAGCCATGAACATAGGCCAGGGCCTCAGCCGTTCCTTGCCACTCCGTGTGGTAAATGGCATATTGGCAAGTTTACGCTTCTCCTCCGACAATTTTATTTTAGATTTTGGAGTCCTTTTTTTACTGATATTTGGTGTTTTGGATTTTACATGCTCTGTACTATGACATTGGGCATCGGCCTTGGCAGACGACGTTGCTGGCATTTCATCGTCTCGGCCATGACTAGTGGCAGCAGCTTCAGCACGAGGTGGAAGTCGATCTTGATCTTTCCCTATTTTTGGAACCTCAACATTTTTGTTCTCCATATTTTAATAGGCACAACTAAAAGGCACCTCAGGTAAACAATGGAGATGGATGGATACTAGTATACTTATGGATGGACGAGCGACTGCCGACACAGAGGTAGCTACAGCCGTGGACTACCGTACTGTGTCTGCTGCTAATATAGACTGGATGATAATGAGATAAAATTAAAATATATATATATCACACTAGTACTGCAGCCGGACAGGTATATATTATGTAATGACGGACCTGCTGGACACTGTCTGTCAGCACTGCAGACTCCTAAAGTAAGCTACTAGTATCAAGAAGATAGAAAAAAAAAAAAAAACACGGGTAGGTGGTATACAATTATGGATGGACGAGCGACTGCCGACACAGAGGTAGCTACAGCCGTGGACTACCGTACTGTGTCTGCTGCTAATATAGACTGGATGATAATGAGATAAAATTAAAATATATATATATCACACTAGTACTGCAGCCGGACAGGTATATATTATGTAATGACGGACCTGCTGGACACTGTCTGTCAGCACTGCAGACTCCTAAAGTAAGCTACTAGTATCAAGAAGATGGAAAAAAAAAAAAAACACGGGTAGGTGGTATACAATTATGGATGGACGAGCGACTGCCGACACAGAGGTAGCTACAGCCGTGGACTACCGTACTGTGTCTGCTGCTAATATAGACTGGATGATAATGAGATAAAATTAAAATATATATATATATATCACACTAGTACTGCAGCCGGACAGGTATATATTATGTAATGACGGACCTGCTGGACACTGTCTGTCAGCACTGCAGACTCCTAAAGTAAGCTACTAGTATCAAGAAGATAGAAAAAAAAAAAAACACGGGTAGGTGGTATACAATTATGGATGGACGAGCGACTGCCGACACAGAGGTAGCTACAGCCGTGGACTACCGTACTGTGTCTGCTGCTAATATAGACTGGATGATAATGAGATATAATTAAAATATATATATATATCACACTAGTACTGCAGCCGGACAGGTATATATTATGTAATGACGGACCTGCTGGACACTGTCTGTCAGCAAAGCAGACTCCTAAAGTAAGCTACTAGTATCAAGAAGATAGAAAAAAAAAAACACGGGTAGGTGGTATACAATTATGGATGGACGAGCGACTGCCGACACAGAGGTAGCTACAGCCGTGGACTACCGTACTGTGTCTGCTGCTAATATAGACTGGATGATAATGAGATAAAATTAAAATATATATATATATATATATCACACTAGTACTGCAGCCGGACAGGTATATATTATGTAATGACGGACCTGCTGGACACTGTCTGCAGAATGCGTTTATAAAAACACCACACGACGAGTGTTTAACTTTTTCAGGCAGACAATCACAATATACTGGTGGTCAGCAGACAATCACAATACTGGTGGTCAGTGGTCACTGGTCAGTCACACTGGCAGTGGCACTCTGGCAGCAAAAGTGTGCACTGTACTTAAAATATGTACTCCTGCTATAACTGCTCCCCAGTCTCCCCCACAATTAAGCTGTGTGAGCACTGCAGTGAGCACTCAGCAGTCAGATAATGATATACAGTATTACATATGATGCAGCACACTGGGCTGAGCACAGATATGGTATGTGTGACTGTGTCACACTGTGTATCGTTTTTTTTCAGGCAGAGAACGGATTAATTAAACTGGTGGCACTGGTCACACTATCAGCAGCAAGTAGTACTCCTCCTATATGCTCCCCAAAATTTGTGTCTCTCTCTAGTACTCTAGTCACTCTAAACGGAGAGGACGCCAGCCACGTCCTCTCCCTATCAATCTCAATGCACGTGTGAAAATGGCAGCGACGCGCGGCTCCTTATATAGAATCCGAGTCTCGCGATAGAATCCGAGCCTCGCGAGAATCCGACAGCGGGATGATGACGTTCGGGCGCGCTCGGGTTAACCGAGCAAGGCGGGAGGATCCGAGCCTGCTCGGCCCCGTGTAAAAAAAGCTGAAGTTCGGCGGGTTCGGATTCCGAGAAACCGAACCCGCTCATCTCTATTTAATATATGGTTCCCAGATAGGGACATATCAGATATTGGCTTTCAAAAGCAGCAAATATCATACTACTACTATTGCAATCAAAGATGAACATTGATTGTTTTCAGATATTGGATTGAAAAAGCAGTCTTTATTGACATAAAGAAGCAAAAGAACGTACATAAACATTACACACATAAGTACTGTTTTGCAGCACAGCCAAAACACAATACAAATGCTGACGGTATAGTACAGTTCAAGAATTACAGCACAGGCCAGCCTACACTATAAATCATGAACTGCACTATACATTTAAACTATACAATAATACAACAGTTAATAAGGCTATGGGTGTGGAGTGTAGGAGGGTGGAGGGAACCACAAGCCCGAAGCTTTATTGAAAGACAGACACATATAAGGGGAGGGTCAATAAATAGAAAGATATCCTTTACTATAGAATGTAGTCCAATCCGGTCTTTCTGCTTTTCCACAACTGAAACACGGATAGTGTTCCCAAGCCTTTCATCCTGGAATATCTTCAGTCTTTTGCCAACAAAGAAAACGATCCCCCCAGCAGACCCTTCAACCACTACACAAGATCACAGCCAAAAGGCAGAAAAGCGACTACACTTGATATTAACCAAAATGGCTAAAACTTAGCCATAGGCCGAAATGGGGTGGAGGAAAGTGCAGTGCACCAAAACATAAGCTGACACAATCATGGAGAATGAGCCAGCATATATGCTCTTCTATCTATATTTTGCAAACCTACTCTTGTCCCCTCCACCTGCTCCATGTAGATTTGACGTCTGGCAAGGTGCATAAACCACTGACAAGCAGGCACACTCCTGCGTGAGTTTTCTCTCTCACTAGCTGGATGATACACAATCATTTGCATGTGCTCCACCTCCGACACACCGCCCACCCAACCACCCAGTCACCAGAGCCACCTACAAGCCAACTGGCTCCGTGATTTAATTTGTACAGTGCAGTCATCCAGGCAGCATGTCCTTCTCAATGGAAGGATCTCTGGCTCCATGGAATCTTCCACATTGGAATTCTGTGGAATAAAAAGGATTTCAACATTCAACTAGCTAGCATTCAATGTACCTGCGACTTGGCTCTAGACTATCTCCCTATCACCCCTGCCTGAGTCATTTACTATCCCTGTCATCTCCTCCTCAGTCACCCACTTTCTTCCCATACTTACCAAACCCCTTCCTATCACACCCCCCTCAGTAACCCACTGTCTCCCTGTCACCCCCTGCCTCAGTTGCCCACTATTTCTCTGTCACCCCCTGCCTCAGTCACCCACTATCTCCCTGTCACCCCTGCCTCAGTCACCTACTATCTCCCCTGTCTCAGTAACCCACTATCTCCCTATCATCCCTGCCTCAGTCACCGTCTATCTCCCTGTCACACCTTCCTCACCAGTCACCCAGTTTCTCCCTGTCACCCCTTCCTCAGTCACCCAGTATCTACCAGTCACTCCTGCCTTACTCGCCCACTATCTCCCTGTCACCCCTACTTCAGTCACCAACTATATCCCTGTCACCACTGCTTCAGACACCCACTATCTCCCTGTCACCCCTGCTTCAGACACCCACTATCTCCCTGTCACCCCTACCTCAATCACCTACTATCTCCCTGTCCCCACAGCTACAGTCACCCACTATCTCCCTGTTACCCCAGCTTCAGTCACCCACTATCTCCCTGTCACCCCTGCCTCAGTCACCTACTGTTCAAAAACAACTGTCTCCCACTGTGATGCTCTAAGACACTGACAACATGGCAATATGTGCAGTATTTTGGGTCAACAGCAAAATCTTGGTACAGGGAGTGAAGCCTCCCTGTAGGAACAGTATGGAATCTGCACAGTAGCACTCTCCCCTTTCAACACTTTTTACATACAAATAGGTGCTGCTATAAGTGAGGCAGGGATGTGCTGCTGTCAATGAGGCAGGGATGTGCTGCTGTCAGTGAAGCAGGGATGTGCTGCTGTCAGTGAGGCGGAGATATGCTGCTGTCAGTGAGGCAGGGATGTGCTGCCCACTATCTCCCTATCACCCCTGCCTGAGTCACCCACTTTCCCTGTCACCCCTGCCTCAGTTACCCACTATCTCCCTGTCACCGCTGCCTCGGTCAACCACTATACCTATCACCCAATGCTAAATTGTGCTTCCTTGCTGTTTTTTATAAAACCACTTATTCAAATCTAACTGATTGCATCAGGGAAGGCCAGGTACCCTGCACCTTAAGAGGGGGTTTGATATTTTGACTTGTCTACTTAAAGATCACCAAAATTTGATCACAAGGTCAATTACGTCCCTGGGTGGAATTGAACCAGCAACCTTTCGTTAAAAAGCTGAACGCGCTAACCCATTTCGCTACAGAGTACAAAAATGTACAAGTGATATATCAAAATCATCTTTCCAGCTTGAATTTCAATGATGCATTGGGGCAACAATTTTGTGAGAAACATCTTCACCCTTAAAGAAAGCTTTTATTAATTCCTTACCTGTGTGCTGATTAGATATCACCTGGTTTTCACATATCACCTCTGCCTCAGTCAACCACTGTCTCCCTATCACCTCTGCCTCAGTCACCCACTGTCTCCCTGTCATCCCTGCCTCACCAGTCAACCACTATCTCCCTGTCACCCCTGCCTCAGTCATTCACTATCTTCATGGCACTGTAACTCACTATCTCCCTGTCACCCCTGCCTCAGTCACCCACTATCCTTCTGTCACCCCTGCCTCAGTCATCCACTATCTCCCTGTCACCCCTGCCTCATTCTCCCACTATCTCCCTGTTACCCGTGCCTCACCAGTCTCTCACTATCTCCCTGTCACCCGTGCCTCACCAGTCACCCACTATCTCCCTTGCCACACTCACCCACTATCTCCCTATCACCCCTGCCTGAGTCATTTACTATCCCTGTCACCTCCTCTTCAGTCACCCACTTTCTTTCCATAATTACCCAACCCCTTCCTATCACCCCTCCCTCAGTAACCCACTATCTTCCTGTCACCCCCTGCCTCAGTTGCCCACTATATCTCTATCACCACCTGCCTCAGTCACCCACTATCTCCCTGTCACCCCTGCCTCAGTCATCCACTATCTCCCTGTCACCCCTGCCTCAGTCACCCACTATATCTCCTGCCTCAGTAACCCACTATCTCCCTATCATCCCTACCTCAGTCACCGACTATCTCCCTTTCACAACTGCCTCAGTCACTTACTATCTCCCTGTCACACCTTCTCCACCAGTCACCCACTATCACCCTGTCACCCCTGCCTCTGTCGAACACTATCTACCAGTCACTCCTGCCTTACTCGCCCACTATCTCCCTTTCACCCCTACTTCAGTCACCTACTATCTCCCTGTCACCACAGCCTCAGTCATCCACTATCTCCCTGTCACCCTTGCTTCAGTCACCCACTATCTCCCTGTCACCCCTGCCTCAGTCACCTACTATCTCCCTGTCACCCCAGCTTCAGTTACCCACTACCATCGATCTGGTAATAAAACTGGCAAACTACTGACTAATATTCTAAATGGTACTAGGGCCCCAGCTATAGTCCACCCTCTTAGGCTCCCGAATGGCACTCTTACTTCCTCAAACAAACAGATAATATCTGTAATGCTTGACATTTATTCCCCTACTTTCTCTAGCCCTACAGGTGACGAATCATCTTCTCTTTGTCATTCACATCTTTGGTCTAACACTATTTTCCCACAAATACCTCCAGGCATGGAGAACAATTTAATCCGCCCAATCTCTCCTAATGAAATCACAAGAGCAATTAAACTGTAACGCAAAGGCCTTGACCTTGTGAACAAAGTTTTCGATCCTGGTGGCAATGTTTATACCTTTGCTTACAGATATACAGATATACCATATATATATAACAGATACACCAGCTCCCACACACCCATTTCTTTCTCTACTTGCAGGTCAGACACTTCCTTCAAACTCTCCCTCCTCTTACTTCCCCGACCCGGGATACTCATATCATAATTAAGTTAATGCAAGCTCCCACCTCAAAGCCTTATCGACTTAAGCAACTATATCCCCACCTGATCGATGCAAAAGTCAACATTTCAGTTTATTCCCAAAAGCTTCTTGCTCAATGGAACTCTGATATACCCAAATTCCATTGTTCCACACTCTGACTATCTTCAAGAAACACATCACAGATTCCTCCACAGGGCCTACATTTCTCCCACACAGAGAAAATATATGAGTGCTGTTGACACAGGTAAATGTAACAAATGCTCTATGCACAATACTAAATTGTTCCACTGTTTTTGGGAATGTTCTAAGGTTCGTAGGTTCTAGTCTAAGATAATTTGCTATTTTAACTCACTCTTCAACCTAACCTTGGCACCTTCCCCGGAAGCATGTTTCCTTTTTTGTTTTGAAAATTGGAACTTTGGCGCTGTACCTTTCCGGAACTTTCCCTTTATTGTACTGATTCTGACTCTAGCTAAAAAATTGATCCTCAAGCACTGGACCAAGAAATCAGCTCCCACCATACAGGGACTGAAATCAACAACTCTCCAATTTTTGTACTTTGACATGAGATCCCTGTTGTTAAATGAGGTCATTACTATTCAGTCCTTTCACAATAAGTGGGACCCATTCATACATTCCTTAGATGATGCCTCACGACACTCTCTCTCCCGCTATTTGGGCTCCCAAGATTGGTCGAAAGCCAAGTCTCTTCTCTACCAATAATTACACTGAGAGTCATACTTGGTTTACTGGAAAAAGTCAATATGTTACTTACCTCTTCCTGTAAAGTGTTATTGCTAGACATGGAAATTGTATAACATCCTGCGAATTACAAATATTAGTAATGTCTTAGGATTGCCATACCTTACGGTCAGAATGTAATTACACCAGTCCATTTTCTCCTTACTCTCGCTTGATATGATTATATACCAAAAGGTTTTTCATTAAGCTGTTCTTTAGTTTATATAAGTTGTAGTTTATCCAATATGCCTTTACTACCTTTCCTCCCCCCACCCCCTCCCTCCCCTCCCCTCTTCTCCTTATAGCTTCCTTTGTTCTCTCCTCGTGTGTGCGTTATTTGTTTTCTCATACGTCCTAGAGGATGCTGGGGTCACATTAAGAACCATGGGGTATAGACGGGATCCGCAGGAGACATGGGCACTTTAATACTTTCAAAGGGTGTGAACTGTCTCCTCCCTCTATGCCCCTCCTCCAGACTCCAGTTTTAGAATTGTGCCCAGTGAGACTGGATGCACTACAGGGGAGCTCTACTGAGTTTCTCTGCAAAGACTTATGTTAGTTTTTTTTATTTTCAGGGAGGCTGCTGGCAACATGCTCCCTGCTTCGTGGGACTTAGGGGAAAGAAGTATGACCAACTTCGAGTGAGTTCAATGGCTCTACTTCTGACTTACAGGACACCATTAGCTCCTTAGGGTGCTGATCGCTGGGTACGCCTAGATGCCCACTCCCGTAGCCTGCCATCACCCCCTTACAGAGCCAGAAGACAGGTGAGTAGCAGAAGAACAGAAGACTTCTTCTCCAGTGACAGCATTCTGAGGTACCGCACAGCGAGCAAAACGCTGCACGCCATGCTCCCACACAAACACAGGCACTGCAGGGTGCAGGGCACGGGGGGGGGGGCACCCTGGGCAGCATAAATTCCTCACAAAAGGCTGGCAAAAGTGGACATTAGTGCCTGGACACTGACCTTACCCCGCCAGCGTAATTAATTATTTATTTCTGAGTGGGACAGAAGCGCGCCATTACAGCGGCGGGGCTTCTTCCTCACCTCACCAGCACATCTATAGAGCGTTACAAGTCTGTCACTAAAGAGTTTATTATTTCCCAGACTGTGTACTTTTGGTGCTGGGTTGTGAGCAGAAAAATCCTCTGTGTCCATCTGACAGATTTACTGTAGGTCTGTCCCCCATAAGCCGGTGTGTCATTACTTAGACCTGCCATTACATGCGAATGGGTGAGTAGTAGTATTCAAGAATTGGTCGAATACCTTGTCATCCGAAATAGATACCCTGGAGAGATGGGATACTCCTTACGTTGTATCATATCAAGGACACTGCAGCATACTTACGTGAGACTGCAAGGGATATAGGACTCTTGAGTTCACGGGCAAATTTCATGGCAGTCTCGGATAGGAGGGCATTGTGGATTCACCAAGGGAATGCTGATGCTGACTCCAAGAAGAAAGGGAGTCTCTTCCCTATGAAGGTGAAGCCTTGTTTGGTGACGGCCTAGTTAATTTGATCTCGGCAGCTCCCGCAGGTAAGTCAACCTTCTTGCCCTATGTTCTCTCCCAACGGATGAAGACGCATCATTATCTGACGCAGTCATTTCGGCCCAATAGATATGCAAGAAGTTAAGATTCCCCTTTCTTTGCAGGTAGAGGAAGGAAAAGAGGGAAGAGGTCTGCAGCCTCTTCAAGATCGCAGGAGCAGAGATCATCCTCTGCTTCTGCCAAATCCACCGCATGACGCTGGGGCTCTCTTGCAGGAGCCCGCACCAGTGGGGGCACATCTAAAACTCTTCAGTCAGTTCTGGATTCGTTCGGACCTGGACTCGTGGGTTTTACAAATAGTGTCCCAAGGGTACAAACTGGGGTTTCAAGACGTTCCCCCTCACCGATTGTTCAAATCGGCCTTAGTCAGCAGGGAGAAGCCTCTTCGTGGTCCCGAAGCCGGACGGCTCAGTCATACCAATCTGAAATCTGAAATCCCTCAATTTCTACCTAAAGAAATTCAATTTCAAGATGGAATCTCTCAGGGCAGTGATCTCCAGTCAGGAGGAAGGAGATTTCATGGTTCTGGTAGACATAAAGGATGCCTACTTACATGTTCCTATTTAGCCTCTGCATCAAGCTACCTGAGGTTTGCAATTCAGGATTGTCATTACCAATTTCAGATGTTGCCGTTTGGTCTGTCCATGTCTCAGAGGATTTTCACCATGGTGATGGCGGAAATGATGGTTCTCCTTTCGCAAGCAAGGAGTCACAATTATCCCGTACATGGACGATCTCCTGATAAAGGCGAGATCCAGGGACCAGTTGGTGCAAAACATTGCACTCTCCCTGACAATTCTTCAACAACATGGTTGGCTCCTAAACTTGCCAAAATTGCAGTTGGTCCCAATGACGCGGTTATTGTTTTTGGGAGTGATACTGGACACAGAAGAGGTTTTCTTCCAGTGGAAAGGCTCTGGAGATCCGGAGTCTGGTCAAACATATTCTGAAACCAGCAAGAGTGTTAATCCATCAATGCATTCGGTTGCTGGGGAAGATGGTTGCGGCCTACAAGGCCATTCAGTTTGGCAGGTTCCATGCCAGAGTGTTCCAGTGGGACCTGTTGGACAAGTGGTCTGGATCCCACCTACACATGCACCGGAGGATAATCCTGTCTTCCAAGACCAGAATCTCACTCCAGTGGTGGCTGCACAGTTCTCATCTCCTAGAGGGGAGACGGTTCGGGATCCCGGACTGGATCCTAGGGACCACGGATGCAACCCTCCAAGGCTGGGGAGCAGTCACACAGGGGGAAAACGTCCAAGGAAGATGGTCAAGTCAGGAAAGTTGTCTCCACATAAATGTTCTGGAGTTAAGGGCCATTTACAGTGGCATTCTACAATCGGAACATCTTCTTCGAGGTCTACCCGTACTGATTCAGTCGGACACTGTAACAGCAGTACAAGATTAAATACACAAGAAAAATTGGGATAGGACCTGTTGTGGGCGCAAAATGTGGATGGCGGGGGTGTTGCGTAGCGGAGTCAATGTCCAATGTTTTGGGTAAGAGAGTCCTTAGCTGTTCCTAGAAACAGTCCCTCGTGCGAAAAGTTCTTTTCCCTCAATCGATGTTACATGTGGAGAAAACACAAATGGTATGCAAAGGTTCAGAAGGGAATTTCTCCCAATGCAGATGGTCTTAAAATGAAGGTGACTTCTCCCCGGACTCTCTGGACTATGATGTGGCGGGAAAGTGTGAAGATATCCGTAAGGGTTCACCCTGGTGCTTCAAGATAAACGTGGCCCCTCACATGTGTGCTTACTTTCATACATATGGAACAGGCCTATAAAGGTTTCTTTATAGCCACTTGGGGATATTCTTAGTGCTAAGAGTGGTTGTGCTCCAAACATTCACATGCAAACACTTCTGAAAGGATGCTCACATCCAAGCTTACTTCAGAAGGCGCCGTACTTTCATATAAAGGTATCTTTATCCCAGCAGGCTGGATGGTCGTCCTCATTCACCCCCTTTGTTTCGTATTCAGGCTCGGTATAAAGCACAGAAACGAAGGGATGTATGAGGTTTCATATACATTTATTGTAAAAAATCAACATGGATCAATAAAAACAAATTCTGGATTGTATACCACAACAGACAATCTCATCAATGTTTTTTCAGCAAAGTCAAATGGTGAGAAAAAATGATGTTAACCCGGGGTGTCTCACCGTATTCCTGCTGATAGAGATGATTGGAGTGGTACCTCAAATCCTCACATGCTCCAACGCGTTTCGACTAATGAGTCTTTTTCAAGGTGCATGTGAGATATGACATGTACTAGTATTTATACCAAATGGAACTAGCTACTCCGCCCCTTCCTGGGCGGAACCCGGTGGCATTGTAATTATCTTATTCAGTTTCTAAACCCGGAGGATCTGCTGGTATATACATAATTACTGATAGGTACAAGAAAAAAAGTGTATAAAAAATAAAGAAATCAGGATGGAGAGTGGTATAGTCGCTGTGCGTTCCAACCGTGTGGAACGCATGGCTGGCAGGCCGGACTTCCGGCGGAAGCACCTTATGATTGTGCTTCCGCTGGTATGTGTATGCCCGTACGTGCCGCGTCACATGGTGTGGAGAACGGGTTTAAACGTGACCGCGGATCACGTGGGCTGCCCCGTGCGTGACGGACTATGTCATCTTGCGCTCCAAAGCTAAATGGAACGCATGACGTGGGGGGCGGCCGAAAATGGTCTGAAGAGTATTCTTTACCTACGTCCTGGAAAGGGATAGGATTGGAAAATAAATAAAATGGGGAGAAAAAATTAGTAAATAGGTTAAAAGATAGTTAAATGAAAAGTGCATGGTGGTTTCAAGATATATAAATGACAGTAAATGCAGCAAATGCATGTGGGGCAAGGGGAATACCGCACTATTATATTTTATGAATAAATGAACAGATTGTCCCTTGGGACAATATTATAAACATGGATATTTTTTGGGGGATACCCTGTAGATAAACAAAATGCGAGGAAATATAGAGGGCTGCAGTACATGTTTACTAAATGTAAGTTAATAAACCATATTATAATGGATTAAGTGGTTAGCCACATTTTCGCAAATAGGGGGAAAGGTGCAGAGGAGGTGGTCACAATGTATGCCGCACTATGTTATAGCAATATTCTATGGTCCCCAGGATGGACGGTGGGGGATTTAGTGTGTATGGATTCCACAGAAAGAGACCAGGTCTTTAAGCTGACAATGATGGTGTTCTTTAAAGTGTGCTGACACTCCGTGAGAGGTGACTCCTTTCTTGATGTTGCGTACGTGTTCTGCCATGCGTTCTTTTAATTTCCTGGTAGTTCTTCCGACATATTGCTTTTTGCAGGAACACGTGATGAGATATACTACATGATGGCTGTCACAGGTGATAAATTGATGGATTTGTCTGCTTTTACCCGTTGAGGTGGAAGTATACTCTGTGATTTTAGATGTCGGGCTCCTGCAATTCTTACACATACTGCATGTTCCACACCATGCCTTTTGTCATGATGGTGCCTGGTTTCTTTTTGTCTTGTGCCACACTTTTGACCAAATGATTTTTGAGGTTGTCTGCCCTCCTATATATGTGTTATGTACACCAGTGCCTGCAGGAAAGTACTGGTGTCAGAACTGTTATGCACAACAAATGGACTCATAGACAGACTGGGGAATATGACATAACGTACACAGAAGGTGATAGGGTAACAAAATACACACAAAGTGAACAGAGAAGCCCAGAGGCTAAGGAACTGGGTATCTCCCTTGTATTAGAAATGCTCAGATGGGAAAAGCAAGATGATGTGTTTTAATACATAGAGAACCCGAAATGCTGTTGCTAAGGGCAACAGCAAAACCCTAAAGGGTTACCAACGGGTGTGGCAGTAAACTCCTTGGTCAGAGATGGAATGATAGACACAAGGAGAGTCTCCACAATCCTAATTCTCACTTGCAGTGCACAGGTTCAGTTTACTGCCACTAAACTGACCCCTGACACCTAGCACAGTGAGACAGGATTAGACAGGCAAGTCTTAGAATACAGCCGCAAACTTGCTAAGTTCACAGAGTAGTAACAGAACCCCAGCAAGCTAAACGACTGACTCCAGTCTTACTGCTAGGTCTGGATTGGCAGAGTGTAATACCAAATCCCCAGGCCTATTTGCAGTAAGCAACAAACAAATACAAAGCTACACAGTACTGGCTAACTTTCAGGAACTGACTAACCAACAAAGATTCAGCAGCATCTGCTTAACCTGGAAAGAGGCCTTATAAAGCAGGTGCTGTCCACGCCCCACTCAGACCTCACAGACTGTGAGCACAAAAACCAGCACCGGATCCCCTGCCGTGCACAGAGCCTATAACCACTGCACAGCAAAAGACCCGAACCGGAGTATCAGCTGCGCTCAGGTTACTCCGCTAGTACTTGTCTCCCGGTTGCCATGACGACGTGGCAGCACAGGGCAGGAGACCCTAACAGTACCCCTCCTCTGACGAGGGGTCAAAGAACCCCTACCACCGGGTTTATCGGGGAACTGCGAGAAGAAAGAGCGTATCAGTCTGGGGGCATGAAGATCACAACTGCGCACCCACGACCGCTCCTCCGGGCCATACCCCTTCCAGTGCACCAAAAATGACAGCCGACCCCAAACCACCTTGGAGTCAAGAATCCTTTCAACAACAAACTCCCTCTGGCCACGTATCAGAAGAGGGGAAGGTCTTCCACTGGAAGAAGGATTCCTAATCGCCCGTTTTAAAAGGGAACAATGAAATATTTTATTGATACCCAAAGAACGGGGCAGATCTAACTGAAATGCCACCGGATTGATAACCCTGGTGATCTTATAAGGGCCGATGAACCGGGGGCCTAACTTATGAGATGGCTGTCTCAACTTCAAATTCTTGGTAGACAACCAGACGAAGTCTCCTAATTTGAAGCTGCAGGGTCTTTTCCGCTTATCAAAAACCCTTTTGGTCACTAATGACACAGACACAAGGGCTTTCTTCACTTTCCGCCAAATACCTCTAAGGACCGAAACGACAGAGGAACCACCAGGTGTGGAGTCCAGGGGGTCAAAAGAATTGGCCTTAGGATGATGCCCATACACACAAAGGAAGGGAGAGATCCCTGTAGCAGAGTGAGCCGCGTTGTTATAGGCAAACTCCGCCATGGACAGATGAGCAACCCAGTCAGTCTGACACTTGGAGACATAACACCTGAGGAACTGCTCCAAGGACTGGTTCACCCTTTCAGTCTGCCCATTAGACTGCGGATGGTAGCCTGACGACAAGCTGACAGAAATCTGGAGATCGGAACAAAATGCCCTCCAGAATTTGGCCACAAATTGGGATCCGCGGTCAGAGACCACATCAAGTGGCAACCCGTGGAGACGCACAACATGCAGCATAAATAATTCAGACAGGCGTCTGGCCGATGGCAGCCCAACCAGTGGAACGAAGTGCGCCATCTTCGAAAACCTGTCAACGACAACCCAGATGGCTGTCATCCCCGAGGATTTGGGCAAGTCCACCACAAAATCCATTGAAATGTGGGTCCATGGCTTAGATGGGATAGAGAGTGGATGTAATGGGCCAACAGGAACCCCTCTAGGAGTCTTATTTCGGGCACAGATGTCACATGCCCGAACCCACTGATCCACATCCTTAGCCACCGAGGGCCACCACACCGCCCTAGATAGCAACTCCCGAGTTCTGGCAATACCCGGGTGACCTGCCGACTTCTTGGCATGGAATTCCAGGAACACTCGCTGTCTTAACCTAGGAGGCACAAACAAAAGACCTACCGGAAGGTCTGGAGGAGCCTGCTCCTGTGCTCTAAGGACTAATGATAAGAGGTCCTGGGTAATGCCCACTTTAATACATGATGGGGAAACAATGGGCAACGGCTCCTCGGTGGTCTCCTGGATTGGAGCAAAACTCAGCGAGAGCGCATCAGCCTTGATGTTTTTTGACCCAGGGCGATATGTTATCAAAAAATTAAAGCGAGCAAAAAACAAAGCCCATCGTGCCTGCCTGGCATTGAGACGCTTCGCTGACTCTAAATATGCCAGATTCTTATGGTCAGTGAGAATTGAGACCACAAACTTAGCCCCCTCAAGCCAGTGTCTCCACTCCTCGAGTGCATCCTTAATAGCCAACAATTCCCGGTTACCCACGTCATAATTCATCTCGGCAGGCGAAAATTTACGGGAAAAGTAAGCACAGGGATGAAGGCGATTATCAGACACTCCCATCTGAGAAAGCACTGCCCCAATACCCATCTCAGAGGCATCCACTTCCACCACAAAAGGACGCTCTGGATCTGGGTGTCGCAGCACCTTGGCCGAAACAAATGCCCTTTTGAGACGGGCAAAAGCCGCTTTAGCCTCACAAGACCAGTGAGCAACATCCGCCCCTTTCTTAGTGAGTGCCACCAAGGGCGCCACTATAGACGAAAATCCAGCGATAAATCGTCTATAAAAATTCGCAAAGCCCAGGAAACGCTGAAGCGCCTTCAAACTAGTGGGTTGCACCCAATCCAGGACTGCCTGTACCTTGGAACCCTCCATTTGGAAACCTTCTGGGGAGATAATATATCCTAGAAATGCGATTTGCTGAACTTCAAATTCGCACTTCTCCAGCTTCGCCCCAAGCCGGTGGTCTCTGAGTTTCTGGAGGACTAAGCGTACATGCTTCCGATGTTCCTCCAGGGAATGGGAGAAGATTAGGATGTCATCTAAGTATACAACTAAGAATCTATCCAAATATTCCCTGAGCACATCATTCATGAAATCCTGGAAGACTGCCGGGGCATTACAGAGCCCAAAAGGCATCACCAAATATTCATAATGCCCTGAGTGGGTATTAAAGGCAGTCTTCCATTCATCCCCCTCTCTTATTCGGATTAGATTGTACGCACCGCGTAGGTCAATCTTAGAAAAAATGGTGGCAGTACGAAGCTGGTCAAACAAGACCGAAATGAGAGGCAGTGGGTATGAGTTTTTAATCGTGATACGGTTCAATTCCCTGAAGTCGATGCAGGGTCGCAACGAACCGTCCTTTTTACCCACGAAGAAGAACCCCGATCCAACTGGAGACTGTGAAGGTCTGATAAATCCCTTAGCCAAGTTCTCCTGAATGTACTCTGCCATAGCCTGAGTCTCAGGACGTGACAGGGAGTACAACCTGCTCTTGGGAAGCTTAGCATTTGGCAACAAATCAATGGCACAGTCATAGGGGCGATGGGGAGGTAGTACCTCTGCAACTTTTTTGGAGAACACGTCCGCAAAATCTGCATAACACCCTGGCAATCCTGGCAAACTTAGCTGCGAGAGCCTGACTGGAAGGCTCAAGCAACTCCTGAAACAATCAGTACCCCAACTAAGAATCTCCCCAGAGACCCAGTCAAATTGAGGATTGTGGGCCCTTAACCAGGGTAACCCCAACATCAATGGGGCAAAAGTACAGACAGTCACATAAAAGGACAATTTTTCAGAGTGTGTGGCTCCAATAAACAAAGAAATCTGGCTAGTGCAAGAGGTAATTTTACCTTGGGATAATGGTTCCCCGTTTAACCCACAAATCTCAATTTCCGATGCCAAGGGTACTAAGGGAACAGAGTGTTTCAGGGCGAATTGGCGGTCCATAAAAACCCCGTCGGCCCCACTGTCCACAAAGGCCTCAGTCTTGACAGTTTGACCGAGGATCTTCAAGGTCACCGGAATGATAAAAGTCTTCTTGGGAAATTCTGACTTCTGGCCTGACAGGATATTTCCAATCACCCTCAGGCCCTGAAGTTTTCCGGCTTTTCTGGGCATGATACTACCACATGACCTTTATTCCCACAGTACAAACACAACCCCTGCTGTCTCCTCCGCGTCTTCTCACGCGAGGAGAGGCGGGTAGCCCCAATCTGCATAGGCTCCTCGGAAAATTCCTCAGAGTCTGAGGTTCCCTTGGGAAGGAAGGAAATCTCAGTCTCCCTTTCAAGCCTACGCTCTCTCAGCCGTCTATCCACCCGGATGGATAACTGCATGAGCTGATCCAAGCTATCAGGCAAGGGATATTGTACCAGTTGGTCCTTTATCTGGTTAGAAAGACCTCTTCGGTACTGGTGTCTCAGGGCTGGGTCATTCCACTGGGTATCATGGGCCAACCTCCGAAACTCCGTACAGTAAACCTCAACTGGCCTTCGCCCTTGCTTAAGGATCGAAATCTGAGCCTTGGCTGAGGCCGTCTTGTCAGGGTCATCATACAACATGCCCAGTGCCGTAAAAAAAGCATCAACACTTTTAAGCGACGGACAGTCAGGCTGCAACCCATATGCCCAGACCTGTGGGTCTCCTTGTAGCAAGGAAATCACTATGCCCACCCGCTGAATCTCCGACCCAGAAGACTGAGGCCTAAGCCGGAAGTATAGCTTGCAGCTCTCCTTGAAACAAAAGAACTGCGAGCGATCTCCAGAAAAACGATCCGGGAGATTTACTTTCGGCTCCTTAACCCCTGCAGGTGCTGCTGCTGCGGGAGCTCCGTCAGCAGCCTGGGAGGTGTGCATTTTAATGGACAGATCATTAAATTGTCGAGTCAGGACCTGCACCTGATCGACCACCTGTTGCAACGTATTTTGAGGGGTATGCTCCATATTCCCACAAAATTTCAACAGGAGTATTAGGCTGCTGAATATGTTATGTACACCAGTGCCTGCAGGAAAGTACTGGTGTCAGAACTGTTATGCACAACAAATGGACTCACAGACAGACTGGGGAATATGACATAACGTACACAGAAGGTGATAGGGTAACAAAATACACACAAAGTGAACAGAGAAGCCCAGAGGCTAAGGAACTGGGTATCTCCCTTGTATTAGAAATGCTCAGATGGGAAAAGCAAGATGTTGTGTTTTAATACATAGAGAACCCGAAATGCTGTTGCTAAGGGCAACAGCAAAACCCTAAAGGGTTACCAACGGGTGTGGCAGTAAACTCCTTGGTCAGAGATGGAATGATAGACACAAGGAGAGTCTCCACAATTCTAATTCTCACTTGCAGTGCACAGGTTCAGTTTACTGCCACTAAACTGACCCCTGACACCTAGCACAGTGAGACAGGATTAGACAGGCAAGTCTTAGAATACAGCCGCAAACTTGCTAAGTTCACAGAGTAGTAACAGAACCCCAGCAAGCTAAACGACTGACTCCAGTCTTACTGCTAGGTCTGGATTGGCAGAGTGTAATACCAAATCCCCAGGCCTATTTGCAGTAAGCAACAAACAAATACAAAGCTACACAGTACTGGCTAACTTTCAGGAACTGACTAACCAACAAAGATTCAGCAGCATCTGCTTAACCTGGAAAGAGGCCTTATAAAGCAGGTGCTGTCCACGCCCCACTCAGACCTCACAGACTGTGAGCACAAAAACCAGCACCGGATCCCCTGCCGTGCACAGAGCCTATAACCACTGCACAGCAAAAGACCCGAACCGGAGTATCAGCTGCGCTCAGGTTACTCCGCTAGTACTTGTCTCCCGGTTGCCATGACGACGTGGCAGCACAGGGCAGGAGACCCTAACAATATGAACCTGGGTTTTTCTTTTAAGGTTCCTTTCAGCATTGGGTCATGCAGAAGGATCCCCCAGTGTTTTCTAATGATGGTTTCTATCTGTTTGTGTTGACTACAGTATTTGGTGATAAATGGTATACCTATGTCCTTGGATGAATCTTCTTCTCTTCTCTTAGGTTCCAACAGGTCTCTTCTGTTGCTGGTCAGATATTCCTGAAATGGGATATCAACTGTACTGGTTGCATATCCTTTGGCCAGCAACTGTTTTCTTAATCTGGTTCCCTGTTTCTGATAGTCTTCCACCTTTGAGCAGTTTTTTCTAATTCAGTGAAATTGGCTTTTTGGTACAGATGTAAGCCAATTGCTGTGATGGTTGCTAGTGGATGGAATGTATGAATTACAGTCTGTGGGTTTGGTGTAGGTCCGTGTATGTAGGACTTGTTCTTCTATAAAGATCTCCAGATCCAAGAAGTGAACTGATGTTTTACTGATTTCAAAAGTGAGTAGGATATTTTTATTGTTGTTATTTAGGAATCGGTAAAAATCCTGTAGTGACGAGTCTGTGCCCTGCCACACAAAGAAAATATCGTCGATATATCTTACCCAGGTAACCAGGTCCGCCCCTGAGCCGCTCCAACCCTCCATGGATTCCTGTTCCCATTTTGCCATGAACAGGTTGGCGTAACTCGGGGCGAACCTGGTACCCATGGCGGTCCCCTTGGATTGTAAATAAAAGGAGCCGTCATAGATGAAGAAGTTGTTCCTCAGAATCAGTTCTATTCCTTCCAGGAGGAAGTCTTGAAATTGTTGTAGGTGTATTTCTTCTGAGATGAAGTGGGATACTGAACTCAAGCCGTCTGAATGAATGATGATGGTGTAGAGTGATGATACATCCGCTGTCACCAAATGATAATCCGATTTCCACTCTAAGGGTTCCAATTTCTTTATAAGATCTGTGGAATCCTTGAGATAAGATGGTGTTTTAATGACTATAGGCTGTAGCAGATGATCTATGAATTGTGATAGATTGGACATGAGTGACTCTGTTCCAGCTACTATGGGTCTACCTGGTGGTTTTTCCAAACTCTTGTGAACCTTGGGTAAGATGTAGAATACTGGTATGGATGGGTTTTGTATTAACATGTACTTGTAGTTCTTCTCTGTAATTGTGTCCTGGCGTTTATATTTATCCAAGAAGATGGTAAGTTTCTTTTTAATCTGTTCAGAAGGATTCCCTCTCAATTTCTTGTAGGTTAGTTCATCCTTCAATTGCTTTTGGACTTCTTCTTCATAATCATTTAGATCCATAATGAATATGCCACCGCCTTTGTCTGCGGGTTTGATTATGATGGAGGTTTGTTCTTTCAGATGCTTCAGTGCATCCCTCTCCTTTTTATTTAAATTCCTGGATCCATTTTTCCAAATGATTTCTTGTTCTAGATCCTCTTTTACCGCTTTTTCAAAGGTCTCTATGAAACATCCCTTTTTGTGGAGGGGATAGAAGATGGATTTGGGTTGAACTTGCTAGGTTCTTCTTCTTCTCTTGTGGGTTGCTCTTGGAAGAATTTGTTGAGGGTGAGTTTACGTACGAATCTTTGTAAATCCACATATACATTGAAGTTATCCACCCTGGAGGATGGGGCAAATTTCAGGCCCCTGGCCAGAACCTTTTCCTCCACCTCCGAGAGTGTGTATTTGCTTAAGTTGAAGATCCTGACATAACCTTCATCTTTATGTGTGTTCCCTTCTTCAGGTGTGTTTGAATTCGTATTGTTTGCGGGTATGCTTTTCTTCTTCTTCTTCTTTTTCTTTTTCTTCCTTGTCTTTTCAATTGATGGTACTCCTCCATTCTTCTTCTTTTTCCCTCCCCGTTTTCCTCTCTTTGTTTTCGGGGCGGGTTTTATCCTAAAAAAACCTCCCCTCCATGGTACTCCTGATGTTGGCGGAATGCCCTGTCTTTGAATCTTGGATTTCCATGGTTGTTGTACTCTCTTGGTACATGATTCCGATGGTCAATGCTCCTTTCCCTTCTCCTTTGTCTGTAACCCTCTCTCCAGGATCCTCTCTTGTCCCTTACAAGACTGCGTCTTCCTTGGATGGGAGTTCTTCCTCTCCAAGATCTTCTTCTTTCTTCTATATAGCGATCTCTTCGAAAGGAAACGTACCTTTTCCTTGGGTGTGGGTGCGTCCTGCTATTCATGATTTCTCTTTTCTTTTCTCTTTGATCCTCCCTATTCCTTCTAAGAGGACGTTCTTCATCAAACCTAGATCTTTGTTCATAGTTTCTTGGTTTGGTTCCTTGTGGTCCAAAAAAATTCCTCTCTTTCCTAGTTATGAGATGTTGCTTGCCCTCTTTAAAGTCCGCGACGTCTCGCTGATATTTGTTTTTCTTTTTCTGCATAAGTTCCTTCTCATTGTGACCCACTTTTTCTGCTATATCCTGTTCCATCTCTTTGTAATCAGTAAGTTCTCTAAATGGTTCTACCTGTGTCTTTAAAGAGTCAATCTCTATTTCCAGATCTTTCAACTCCTTTGTTCTTTCTCGTACCAGGAGTCTCATAAGTGAGAGAGAACATGAGTCTAGAATTCTCATCCATTCCGCTTCAAACGTTGAGGATCTATTCTGGAATGATGGTAACTTGTCTATTCTTAGACCTCTGGGGATGATTTCCTCTGCAATGTATCTCTCTAGTGAGATCAACTCCCACCAGATTCTACCTTCTTTCAATAAGGCATTTTGTAATTTCTCCATCATACCCTCTAGATCGCCATCTATACACGGTGTGGTCTCCGCATGATCTAGAAAAATTTCCTCTAATTTCTCTCTCCTTACATCCCTGTGAGCAAACACGATTTAGGTGCAGCTGGAAACTACCTCAAGGTGAAAACAATTTCATGAAAAATGGATGGGTGAGGTAGGTTCCTGCGCACTCTCTATGCTGCCCAGTTGAAGTCCTATCCTGATGTGTCACCACACACCTATACAAGATTAAATACACAAGAAAAATTGGGATAGGACCTGTTGTGGGCGCAAAATGTGGATGGCGGGGGTGTTGCGTAGCGGAGTCAATTCCTTAGAAGGAATAGGGAGGATCAAAGAGAAAAGAAAAGAGAAATCATGAATAGCAGGACGCACCCACACCCAAGGAAAAGGTACGTTTCCTTTCGAAGAGATCGCTATATAGAAGAAAGAAGAAGATCTTGGAGAGGAAGAACTCCCATCCAAGGAAGACGCAGTCTTGTAAGGGACAAGAGAGGATCCTGGAGAGAGGGTTACAGACAAAGGAGAAGGGAAAGGAGCATTGACCATCGGAATCATGTACCAAGAGAGTACAACAACCATGGAAATCCAAGATTCAAAGACAGGGCATTCCGCCAACATCAGGAGTACCATGGAGGGGAGGTTTTTTTAGGATAAAACCCACCCCGAAAACAAAGAGAGGAAAACGGGGAGGGAAAAAGAAGAAGAATGGAGGAGTACCATCAATTGAAAAGACAAGGAAGAAAAAGAAAAAGAAGAAGAAGAAGAAAAGCATACCCGCAAACAATACGAATTCAAACACACCTGAAGAAGGGAACACACATAAAGATGAAGGTTATGTCAGGATCTTCAACTTAAGCAAATACACACTCTCGGAGGTGGAGGAAAAGGTTCTGGCCAGGGGCCTGAAATTTGCCCCATCCTCCAGGGTGGATAACTTCGATGTATATGTGGATTTACAAAGATTCGTACGTAAACTCACCCTCAACAAATTCTTCCAAGAGCAACCCACAAGAGAAGAAGAAGAACCTAGCAAGTTCAAACCCAAATCCATCTTCTATCCCCTCCACAAAAAGGGATGTTTCATAGAGACCTTTGAAAAAGCGGTAAAAGAGGATCTAGAACAAGAAATCATTTGGAAAAATGGATCCAGGAATTTAAATAAAAAGGAGAGGGATGCACTGAAGCATCTGAAAGAACAAACCTCCATCATAATCAAACCCGCAGACAAAGGCGGTGGCATAGTCATTATGGATCTAAAGGATTATGAAGAAGAAGTCCAAAAGCAATTGAAGGATGAACTAACCTACAAGAAATTGAGAGGGAATCCTTCTGAACAGATTAAAAAGAAACTTACCATCTTCTTGGATAAATATAAACGCCAGGACACAATTACAGAGAAGAACTACAAGTACATGTTAATACAAAACCCATCCATACCAGTATTCTACATCTTACCCAAGGTTCACAAGAGTTTGGAAAAACCACCAGGTAGACCCATAGTAGCTGGAACAGAGTCACTCATGTCCAATCTATCACAATTCATAGATCATCTGCTACAGCCTATAGTCATTAAAACACCATCTTATCTCAAGGATTCCACAGATCTTATAAAGAAATTGGAACCCTTAGAGTGGAAATCGGATTATCATTTGGTGACAGCGGATGTATCATCACTCTACACCATCATCAATCATTCAGACGGCTTGAGTTCAGTATCCCACTTCATCTCAGAAGAAATACACCTACAACAATTTCAAGACTTCCTCCTGGAAGGAATAGAACTGATTCTGAGGAACAACTTCTTCATCTATGACGGCTCCTTTTATTTACAAACCAAGGGGACCGCCATGGGTACCAGGTTCGCCCCGAGTTACGCAACCTGTTCATGGCAAAATGATAACAGGAATCCATGGAGGGTTGGAGCGGCTCAGGGGCGGACCTGGTTACCTGGGTAAGATATATCGACGATATTTTCTTTGTGTGGCAGGGCACAGACTCGTCACTACAGGATTTTTACCGATTCCTAAATAACAACAATAAAAATATCCTACTCACTTTTGAAATCAGTAAAACATCAGTTCACTTCTTGGATCTGGAGATCTTTATAGAAGAACAAGTCCTACATACACGGACCTACACCAAACCCACAGACTGTAATTCATACATTCCATCCACTAGCAACCATCACAGCAATTGGCTTACATCTGTACCAAAAAGCCAATTTCACCGAATTAGAAAAAACTGCTCAAAGGTGGAAGACTATCAGAAACAGGGAACCAAATTAAGAAAACAGTTGCTGGCCAAAGGATATGCAACCAGTACAGTTGATATCCCATTTCAGGAATATCTGACCAGCAACAGAAGAGACCTGTTGGAACCTAAGAGAAGAGAAGAAGATTCATCCAAGGACATAGGTATACCATTTATCACCAAATACTGTAGTCAACACAAACAGATAGAAACCATCATTAGAAAACACTGGGGGATCCTTCTGCATGACCCAATGCTGAAAGGAACCTTAAAAGAAAAACCCAGGTTCATATATAGGAGGGCAGACAACCTCAAAAATCATTTGGTCAAAAGTGTGGCACAAGACAAAAAGAAACCAGGCACCATCATGACAAAAGGCTTTCACAGGTGTGGAACATGCAGTATGTGTAAGAATTGCAGGAGCCCGACATCTAAAATCACAGAGTATACTTCCACCTCAACGGGTAAAAGCAGACAAATCCATCAATTTATCACCTGTGACAACCATCATGTAGTATATCTCATCACGTGTTCCTGCAAAAAGCAATATGTCGGAAGAACTACCAGGAAATTAAAAGAACGCATGGCAGAACACGTACGCAACATCAAGAAAGGAGTCACCTCTCACGGAGTGTCAGCACACTTTAAAGAACACCATCATTGTCAGCTTAAAGACCTGGTCTCTTTCTGTGGAATCCATATAATAAAGGGAAATTGGAGGAAGAATAATATGGAGGAGGAGCTTGCAAAAAAAGAAATGAGAACCATCTTCGAAATGGGTACCCTGCATCCAGCAGGTCTTAATTTGGACTTCGAAACCAAATGGTTTCTATAACCTAATATATTTCCTTAAGTGACAGTTGTCACAACTGAGGGCCTGAGCTGACGGGAGGCAGCCTCAGTTGTAGGGGCTGAGATGTACCGAAACCTGGGAGGTTGTATCAGACCCCTGGACATGTAAGTAACATGAATAATAACTGCCCGAAGGCGTGACCACGACAACTTGGATAAAAGTCAATGATGTTTATTATGACAACTCCGCAACACAGCAGCAGTAAAAGAAAACGTAAAAGTCAGCAAATAATAAATACAGTTCCTGGGTACTACAGGATGGCAGGAGCCACAGGGCACTGGTAGTGTGAGATAGTTCTTATGATCTTCTAGATGGAAAGTCCTTACCAGGCCCGACTGTAGCAATGGAGATAACCCAGGATTGTGCCAGCTGATGTTCCAGGAAAAGCTGGGTTGCTGAAGGTAAAACAGCTGCTGTGGATACTGGCTGGAACCAGACTGTTGTTAGCACGGAGTGGATACTGGCTGGAACCAGTTAAATAATAGATGAACTTGGGAGCGATGAAATATGAACTGAAATGTAGAACTTGAGAGCGGAGAAATAATAATACCGGTGGAGAGTGGTAAAGTGTAGAAAGGACACCGGCCCTTTAAGGGAAGCTGTACTCTGCTGGAAGCTGAGCTGGAAGCAGGTAATGCTGTAGCTGGAAACAGATGAATCCACAATGGATTGGAGAGTCAGGCTACACCGCAGGTGGAATGCTGGTGCGGGTCTCTATGGTGGAAGTCTTGAGACAGGAGCTGGAACCTGGAAGACAATCACAGGAGAGAGACAAACAGGAACTAGGTTTGACAACCAAAGCACTGACGCCTTCCTTGCTCAGGCACAGTGTATTTATACCTGCAGCAAGGAAGGGATTGGCTAGGCAATTATGCAGATTAACAATACTGACAACAGATTGGAGGAAATGATCAGCTGACAGAATCCAAGATGGCTGCGCCCATGCAGACACTTGGAGGGAAGTTTGGTTTGTAATCCATGTGGTAATGAAAACAGTAATGGCGGCGCCGGCCACTGGAGACAGGAGACGCCAGGCTGACAAGTGCACATCCAACCACGCGGACACAGCGGAGGCCGCGGCTGACGTAATCGCCACTCTGACACTCTGCATGCAGAAGCTCAGGGACGGCGGCGGAGACCGCGGGAGACGCCATGCCAGATGTAATAAGGCGTTACTGTGATAGCGTCTCAGAGAGACAGGAGAGGATGCAGGAATGTGAACATTAGGATAACAGATGGGATCCGGTCCTGGAGCGCTGAGCCAGCCTTAGGAGGCATCTGATGGGTAAGAAATGGCGTCCAGATACCCGGATCGTGACAGCACCCCCCCCTTTAGGAGTGGCCCCAGGACACTTCTTTGGCTTTTGAGGAAACTTGGAAAGGAATCTCCGGACCAAGGCAGGAGCATGGACATCAGAAGCATTGGTCCATGAACGTTCCTCAGGACCATAACCCTTCCAGTCAATAAGATATTGTAGTTGACCGTAACGGTGACGTGAGTCCAGGATCTTGGCCACTTCATACTCAACGCCTCGTTGAGTTTGGACTTTCGGAGTTGGAGGAAGTGAGGAATGAAACCGATTCAAGATCAGCGGTTTCAACAGGGAAACATGGAATGTCCTGGGTATTTTTAAGAAGGGAGGCAACTGGAGTCTGTAAGCAACAGGATTGATGACTTGTTCAATCTTGAAAGGACCGATATAGCGAGGTGCAAACTTCATACTGGGAACTCTTAACCTCAAATTCTTCGTGGATAACCATACCCGATCACCCACCTTGAGAGCAGGAACTGCTCGACGCTTCTTATCCGCAAACTTCTTGTACCTGAACGATGCCTTGAGCAGAGCTGATCGTACGCTCTTCCAGATATTGGCAAACTGATGCAAGGTGATATCCACTGCGGGAACAGAAGTTGCTGGAAGCGGTTGGAACTCAGGAACTTTAGGGTGGAATCCAAAGTTAGTGAAGAATGGTGTTGAAGCAGATGAAGAATGATACTGGTTGTTATGACAGAACTCGGCCCAGGGAAGTAATTGAACCCAGTCATCTTGAGAGGAGGACACATAGATGCGGAGGAAGGCCTCCAAGTCCTGATTCACCCTCTCGGTTTGACCATTGGTCTGAGGATGGTAAGCCGTGGAAAACTTTAGCTTGACTTGGAGGACTTGACATAAACTTCGCCAGAATTTGGCTGTGAATTGAACTCCTCGATCTGAGATAATTTCTTCAGGAAGACCGTGGAGTCGGAAGATCTCTTGTATGAATACTTGAGCCAACTTGGAAGCTGACGGAAGACCGGTGAGAGGAATGAAGTGTGCCATCTTGGTGAACCGGTCAACTACCACCCAGATGGTATTGAACTTGTTGCACATGGGTAAGTCTGTAATGAAATCCATCGACAAGTGGGTCCATGGTCGACGGGGAACGGATAGTGGAACCAGTTGCCCCGCAGGCGACTGGCGGGATACTTTATGTTGGGCACACTTTGGGCAAGATGCAATAAACTCCAAGACGTCCTTTTTCAGAGTTGGCCACCAATAGGACCTAGAGATAAACTCCAGGGTTTTTTGGATACCTGTATGTCCGGCAAAACGGGAAGCATGGGCCCAATGCATGAGCTTCTTCCTTAGCATCGGCTTCACAAAACTTTTCCCTGATGGGGGCGTAGAGTCCATCCCTACCGTGGAGAATGCCAACGGATTTATAATAGGATGCTTGTCTGAAGACTCTGACTCATTTTCTTGCTCCCATGAGCGGGAAAGGGCATCGGCCTTGCGATTCTGAGAGCCCGGACAGAACTGGAGTTTAAAGTCGAACCTGGAAAAGAAAAGTGCCCATCTGGCCTGACGAGGGTTGAGACATTGTGCGCCCTTCAGGTATAAAAGGTTCTTGTGGTCTGTAAGTATGGTGATTAAATGAGAAGCTCCCTCCAACAGATACCTCCACTCTTCTAGAGCGAGCTTGATGGCTAGCAACTCCTGGTCGCCAATGGCATAGTTGCGCTCAGCTGGGGAGAACTTCCGGGAGAAGAAACTGCAAGGATGTAAATGGCCATCTTTAGCCCTCTGAGATAACACCGCTCCTACTCCAACGGAGGAGGCATCCACCTCTAGGATGAAAGGAGAGTCGATGTCAGGCTGTTTCAGGACAGGCGCAGAGATGAACCTCTGTTTTAAAAGATGAAAAGCTTGCATGGCTTCTTCAGACCACTTGGACGGGTTAGCACCCTTCTTGGTGAAAGCAGTAATAGGCGCCACAATGGTGGAAAAGTCTCGTATAAACTTTCGGTAATAATTGGCGAACCCTAAGAACCTCTGGACCCCTTTGAGGGTTAAGGGTACCGGCCAATTCTGAATTGCTTGTAGTTTCTCAGGATCCATCTCTAGTCCGGAACCGGACACAATGTACCCTAGAAACGGAATGGACTTGACTTCAAAGACGCATTTTTCTAATTTGCAATAGAGATGATTGACGCGGAGACGGGACAGAACCTCTTTAACCCAAAAACGATGTTCCTCTAAATCGTTGGCAAAAATGAGGATATCGTCTAGATAGACCACGACATGACGGTATAGAATGTCTCTGAAAATCTCATTGACAAAATGCTGGAAGACAGCTGGAGCATTGCTCAATCCGAAGGGCATGACGAGGTACTCATAATGTCCGTCACGGGTGTTAAAGGCGGTCTTCCACTCGTCACCCTCACGGATCCGGATGAGATTGTATGCACCTCGCAAGTCCAGCTTTGTAAAGATGGTAGCTCCGCTAACTCTGTCAAAGAGCTCAGTAATCAGGGGTAAAGGATAACGGTTCTTGATGGTAATGTCGTTCAAACCTCTGTAGTCGATGCACGGCCGCAGACCACCATCTTTCTTTTTTACAAAAAAGAAGCCTGCGCCGGCTGGGGAAGAAGAAGGTCGAATGAACCCCTTTGCTAGGTTCTCTTTAATGTATTCCTCCATAGAATGCGTCTCAGGCAGAGACAACGGATAAGTTCGGCCTCGAGGTGGAACCTTCCCTGGAACGAGATCAATCGGGCAGTCCCATTCTCTATGAGGAGGAAGGATATCAGCAGAAGCTTTACTGAACACATCCGTGAAATCTTGATATGGAGGAGGTGGAACATCAGACGACCTGGGGGAGGAAGAACAGACAGGCAATACTTTAAACAAACATGTCTCTGCACAGGAGGAACCCCATGCCAGGATTTGCATAGTCGTCCAATCAATTGTAGGATTGTGAAGACGGAGCCATGGAAGGCCCAGGACCACAGGATGTGTGGCTCTTGGAATCACTAAAAGTGAAATAAGTTCGGAATGAAGAACTCCCACTCTCAGACGAACTGGTAGAGTCCTTAGAGCAATAACAGTATCAAAAATTTTACTGCCATCCACGGCAGTTAAGGAAAAGGAGGAAGGAAGTCTCTCGGTGGGTAGGGACCACCGTTTAACATAGGCTTCAGTAATAAAGTTCCCAGCTGCTCCGGAATCAAGGAGGGCAATGACGTTCCGATAACGTTGAGCAACTTGAAGCGAGACTGGGAGATTACAATCATGAGGAGATGGAGAGGAGATCATTACTCCTAGCCGGCCCTCTCCTGGGCGAGCTAGGGTTTGCAGTTTTCCCGGACGTTCGGGACAGGCATTGATGGTGTGAGACGGAGCTGCACAGTAAAGACAAAGAGACTCAGAGAGACGTCTTCGGCGCTCAGCAGGAGTTAAACGGGAACGGCCAATTTGCATGGGCTCATCTTTAGATGGTGACAGTTGACGAGGAGGAGGAGCAGAAGATTTTGGAGCAGATGATCTTCCACGCTCAGTTGCTCTCTCTCTGAAACGTAAATCAACTTTCGTGCAGAGTGAGATTAGCTCATCTAACTTAGAAGGTAAGTCTCTGGTAGCTAACTCATCTTTAATAAGCTCAGATAAGCCATGCCAGAATGCAGCATACAGGGCCTCGTCATTCCATGCCAGTTCGGATGCCAGGATCTGGAACTGTATCAGATATTGTCCTACAGTACGTGACCCCTGGCGTAAACGGAGAATCTCGGATGAAGCTGAGGTTACCCGGCCTGGCTCGTCGAAGATGCGCCTGAATGTTGACACGAATGCAGTGTAAGAAGATAGCAGGGTGTCGGACCTCTCCCATAACGGTGATGCCCAGTCAAGGGCGGAGCCACTGAGAAGAGAGATGATGTAGGCAATTTTGGTACGGTCACTGGGAAAATTGCCAGGTTGTAGCTCAAACTGAATCTCACACTGGTTGAGAAATCCCCTGCAGAATCTTGGAGATCCGTCAAATTTTGCTGGCGTTGGAAGATGAAGACGTGGAGCAGAAATGGGTAAGGTGGGTGGGGTTATAACTGGAGTCACTGTGGATGACGCACCAGATGCGCCTGATCCACGGAGAGTTGTCTGAATCCCATCCAGCCGAGTAGAGAGATCCTGGAGACAGCGGATGATGTGGCCCTGTGCAGCCTCCTGATGTTCTAGTCGGGCTGCCAGTTCTTGCATCGGCCTGGCCGCTTGATCCTGGTCTCCGGCTGGATTCATTAGGTCAGTGCTTACTGTCACAACTGAGGGCCTGAGCTGACGGGAGGCAGCCTCAGTTGTAGGGGCTGAGATGTACCGAAACCTGGGAGGTTGTATCAGACCCCTGGACATGTAAGTAACATGAATAATAACTGCCCGAAGGCGTGACCACGACAACTTGGATAAAAGTCAATGATGTTTATTATGACAACTCCGCAACACAGCAGCAGTAAAAGAAAACGTAAAAGTCAGCAAATAATAAATACAGTTCCTGGGTACTACAGGATGGCAGGAGCCACAGGGCACTGGTAGTGTGAGATAGTTCTTATGATCTTCTAGATGGAAAGTCCTTACCAGGCCCGACTGTAGCAATGGAGATAACCCAGGATTGTGCCAGCTGATGTTCCAGGAAAAGCTGGGTTGCTGAAGGTAAAACTGTCACAACTGAGGGCCTGAGCTGACGGGAGGCAGCCTCAGTTGTAGGGGCTGAGATGTACCGAAACCTGGGAGGTTGTATCAGACCCCTGGACATGTAAGTAACATGAATAATAACTGCCCGAAGGCGTGACCACGACAACTTGGATAAAAGTCAATGATGTTTATTATGACAACTCCGCAACACAGCAGCAGTAAAAGAAAACGTAAAAGTCAGCAAATAATAAATACAGTTCCTGGGTACTACAGGATGGCAGGAGCCACAGGGCACTGGTAGTGTGAGATAGTTCTTATGATCTTCTAGATGGAAAGTCCTTACCAGGCCCGACTGTAGCAATGGAGATAACCCAGGATTGTGCCAGCTGATGTTCCAGGAAAAGCTGGGTTGCTGAAGGTAAAACAGCTGCTGTGGATACTGGCTGGAACCAGACTGTTGTTAGCACGGAGTGGATACTGGCTGGAACCAGTTAAATAATAGATGAACTTGGGAGCGATGAAATATGAACTGAAATGTAGAACTTGAGAGCGGAGAAATAATAATACCGGTGGAGAGTGGTAAAGTGTAGAAAGGACACCGGCCCTTTAAGGGAAGCTGTACTCTGCTGGAAGCAGGTAATGCTGTAGCTGGAAACAGATGAATCCACAATGGATTGGAGAGTCAGGCTACACCGCAGGTGGAATGCTGGTGCGGGTCTCTATGGTGGAAGTCTTGAGACAGGAGCTGGAACCTGGAAGACAATCACAGGAGAGAGACAAACAGGAACTAGGTTTGACAACCAAAGCACTGACGCCTTCCTTGCTCAGGCACAGTGTATTTATACCTGCAGCAAGGAAGGGATTGGCTAGGCAATTATGCAGATTAACAATACTGACAACAGATTGGAGGAAATGATCAGCTGACAGAATCCAAGATGGCTGCGCCCATGCAGACACTTGGAGGGAAGTTTGGTTTGTAATCCATGTGGTAATGAAAACAGTAATGGCGGCGCCGGCCACTGGAGACAGGAGACGCCAGGCTGACAAGTGCACATCCAACCACGCGGACACAGCGGAGGCCGCGGCTGACGTAATCGCCACTCTGACACTCTGCATGCAGAAGCTCAGGGATGGCGGCGGAGGCCGCGGGAGACGCCATGCCAGATGTAATAAGGCGTTACTGTGATAGCGTCTCAGAGAGACAGGAGAGGATGCAGGAATGTGAACATTAGGATAACAGATGGGATCCGGTCCTGGAGCGCTGAGCCAGCCTTAGGAGTCATCTGATGGGTAAGAAATGGCGTCCAGATACCCGGATCGTGACAACAGTGTTCTGTATAAGTAAGGTTTTCTTGGATATACACACTAAATCCCCCACCGTCCATCCTGGGGACCATAGAATATTGCTATAACATAGTGCGGCATACATCGTGACCACCTCCTCTGCACCTTTCCCCCTATTTGCGAAAATGTGGCTAACCACTTAATCCATTATAATATGGTTTATTAACTTACATTTAGTAAACATGTACTGCAGCCCTCTATATTTCCTCGCATTTTGTTTATCTACAGGGTATCCCCCCAAAAATATCCATGTTTAAAATATTGTCCCAAGGGACAATCTGTTCATTTATTCATAAAATATAATAGTGCGGTATTCCCCTTGCCCCACATGCATTTGCTGCATTTACTGTCATTTATATGTCTTGAAACCACCATGCACTTTTCATTTAACTATCTTTTAACCTATTTACTCATTTTTTCTCCCCATTTTATTTATTTTCCAATCCTATCCCTTTCCAGGACGTAGGTAAAGAATACTCTTCAGACAATTTTCGGCCGCCCCCCACGTCATGCATTCCATTTAGCTTTGGAGCGCAAGATGACATAGTCCGTCACGCACGGGGCAGCCCACGTGATCCGCGGTCACGTTTAAACCCGTTCTCCACACCATGTGACGCGGCACGTACGGGCATACACATACCAGCGGAAGCACAATCATCAGGTGCTTCCGCCGGAAGTCCGGCCTGCCAGCCATGCGTTCCACGCGGTTGGAACGCACAGCGACTATACCACTCTCCATCCTGATTTCTTTATTTTTTATACACTTTTTTTCTTGTACCTATCAGTAATTATGTATATACCAGCAGATCCTCTGGGTTTAGAAACTGAATAAGATAATTACAATGCCACCGGGTTCCGCCCAGGAAGGGGCGGAGTAGCTAGTTCCATTTGGTATAAATACTAGTACATGTCATATCTCACATGCACCTTGAAAAAGACTCATTAGTCGAAACGCGTTGGAGCATGTGAGGATTTGAGGTACCACTCCAATCATCTCTATCAGCAGGAATACGGTGAGACACCCCGGGTTAACATCATTTTTTCTCACCATTTGACTTTGCTGAAAAAACATCGATGAGATTGTCTGTTGTGGTATACCATCCAGAATTTGTTTTTATTGATCCATGTTGATTTTTTACAATAAATGTATATGAAACCTCATACATCCCTTCGTTTCTGTGCTTTATACCGAGCCTGAATACGAAACAAAGGGGGTGAATGAGGACGACCATCCAGCCTGCTGGGATAAAGATACCTTTATATGAAAGTACGGCGCCTTCTGAAGTAAGCTTGGATGTGAGCATCCTTTCAGAAGTGTTTGCATGTGAATGTTTGGAGCACAACCACTCTTAGCACTAAGAATATCCCCAAGTGGCTATAAAGAAACCTTTATAGGCCTGTTCCATATGTATGAAAGTAAGCACACATGTGAGGGGCCACGTTTATCTTGAAGCACCAGGGTGAACCCTTACGGATATCTTCACACTTTCCCGCCACATCATAGTCCAGAGAGTCCGGGGAGAAGTCACCTTCATTTTAAGACCATCTGTATTGGGAGAAATTCCCTTCTGAACCTTTGCATACCATTTGTGTTTTCTCCACATGTAACATCGATTGAGGGAAAATAACTTTTTGCACGAGGGACTGTTTCTAGGAACAGCTAAGGACTCTCTTACCCAAAACATTGGACATTGACTCCGCTACGCAACACCCCCGCCATCCACATTTTGCGCCCACAACAGGTCCTATCCCAATTTTTCTTGTGTATGTAATCTTGTATAGGTGTGTGGTGACACATCAGGATAGGACTTCAACTGGGCAGCATAGAGAGTGCGCAGGAACCTACCTCACCCATCCATTTTTCACTGTAACAGCAGTAGCATACATAAACCGTCAGGACGGAACGAAAAGCAGAGTGGCAATGGCAGAAGCCACAAAGATTTTCCGCTGGGCGGAAAAACATACAATCGCTCTGTTAGCGATATTCATTCCAGGAGTGGACAACTGGGAAGCAGACTTCCTCAGCAGACACGATCTCCATCCAGGAGAGTGGCACCTCTGCCAAGAAGTCTTCACAGAGGTGACAAGTCGTTGAGGAGTTCCTCAAGTAGAAATGATGGCATCTTGTCTCAACTAGAAGCTTCAGAGATATTGTTCCATATCGAGGGACCCTCAAGCAATAACACTGGATGCACTGGTGACACTGTGGGTGTTTCAGTCGGTGTATGTATTTCCTCCACTTCCTCTGTCTCTCTCTCTCTGCCACTGGTCTCTCTCTCTCTCTCTCTCTCTCTCTCTCTCTCTGCCCCTGGTCTCTCTCTCTCTCTCTCTCGCTGCCCCTGGTCTGTCATTCTCTCTCTCTCTCACTGCCCCTGGTCTGTCTCTCTTACTGCACCTGGTCTCTGTGTATGTGTGTGTGTGTGTGTGTGTGTGTGTGTGTCTCTCTCTGTCCCTGGTCTTTATGTCTCCTCTCTCTCTCTTCCCCCATGTCTCCCAGTATCTCTCTGGCCCTGGTCTCTCTCTGTCTCCCCATGTCTCTGTCTCCTATGTCTCCCAGTCTCTGTCTGGCCCTAGTCTGTCTCCCTCTCTCTCTCTACCTCTAGTCTGTCTCTGTCTCCTCCACCTCTCTCTCTCCCATGTCTTACAGTGGCCTTCTCTCTGGCCCTCTTTCTGTCCATCATCTCACTGTCTCTGCCCCTGGTCTCTCCCCCATGTCTCCCTCTCGCTGTCTGGCCCAGGGCTCTGTCTCTCATGTCTCCTCTCACTGCCCCTGGTCTCTCTCTCTGCTCCTGATCCCTCTCTCATGTCTCCATCTCTCTCTGCACCTGGTCTGTCTCTTGCTCCCCCTGTTGTCTCTCTCTGTCTCTCTCTCTCTCTCTCTCTCTCTCTCTGTAACGGCCCCTGGTCTCTCTCTGTTTCCCCATCTCTCTCCCCATCTATCAGTGGCTTTAGTCTCTCTCTGTCCCTGGCCTCCATCTGTCTGTCTCTATTCCCCTGGTCTCTATCTGTCTCCCCATGTCTCCCGGTCTCTTTGCCCCTGGTCTCTCTCTGTCTCCCCGTCTCTCTTTTCCCCCATGTCTCCCAGTGTCTCTCTGGCCCTGGTCTCTCTCTGTCTCCTCCACCTCTCTCTCTCTCTCTCTCTCTCTCTCTCTCTTCCATAACTTCCAGTCTGTCTCTGCCCATGGTCTCTCTCTGTCTCTGCCCCTGGTCTCTCTCTGTCTCTGCCCCTAGTCCCATTCTGTCTCTCTCTTCCCCATATCTTACTCTCTCTGTCTGGCCCTGGTCTCTGTTTCCCTCTCTCCCATGTGTCCCTCTCACTGCCCCTGGTCTCTCTCTCTCTCTCTCTCTCTGCTCCTGATCCCTCCCTCTCTCTCTGTCTCCATCTCTCACACTCTCTCTCTGTCTCTATCTCTCCATCTCTCTCTCTCTCTCTCTCTCTCTCTGCCCCTGGTTTCTCATTCTCTTTCCAGTGTCTCCCTCTCTCTCTCTCTGCCCCATGTGTCTCTTTAAGTTACTCATCAAAACAGTGATAATGTCCATCCCCAGCTGACCATGTCCGTTTTTCGGAAGTGTGCAATTTATTATTATTATTATTATTATTATTTTTTGGGTGGGGGGGCATTCTTCAACTTGCCCTGGGCACCAAAGACCCTAGTTACGCCCTTGTCTTGGTGTATATATATATATGATGGATGCACATGTCCGATTTCAGAAAACTACCGAATATCACTTAAACGAGTACACTGTACTGCTGCTGGAAGTCAATCTTCCAGCATCCGCCCACCTTAGAGGAACCTCCTGGTCCCTCTGCACCCATGGCTTCTCTCCCAGTGTGTCCCGGAAAAGACTACTTTACACCCCAGTTTTTGCCCCTGCACCAACAGACCTTGCCCACCACAGGGGAAAAAAAATATCACCATATTAAGCCCCATACAGTAATGTCCCCTGCACAATATGCCCCACACTGCAATGCCCGTGATACATTATGTCATACAGTAAAGCTTCTACACGCTGGGTGTCATGCTCGTTACCAGGGGTTTCATGGGCTGGGTGTCTTGCTCGTTGCCAGGGGTTTAATGCTCTGGGACAGGTGTCATACTCGTTGCCAGGGGTTTGTAATGCTTGTGGCCAGGGGTAATGCTCGTTGCCAGGGATGTGTTATCGATAAACATTTGAAAAAATCAAATGTTTATTCTTACAGTGAAATTCCATAGACAAAAAACCTTACGGTTTCACATGTCCCATTAAGGCTTCTTACACATGATCTGGCATTTCAGAAACCTGTTGTAACTCTTCCACTCAAACTACAAAAAGCAATGAAATTCCGATCATTAAGGCTGACGCCATTAATGGACGTGTTCCTTGCACAATACAGATATGATATGCCATCACAGCCTGTGGGTAAGTGCAGATTCAGCACTCTCACAGAGTGAGATTGCTGTCACTCACAATGGTGGAGCTGCTAATTCACAGATTTGTGTGCTCATTGGAATACACACATGCAGTCTATGCAACTGAAGGTCTGAGCAGAAGACAAAGCTGCTCGGATGAGGTAAGAGAGCTGTTGATTGGAGGGAGGAGACAGCAGTGTGGATGGGGGAACAGAAGTGTGTGGATAGAGGGAACACTAAGCAGCACTGTTGGGGGGGGACAAAGAAACACAGGTGATAATTCAGGCAGCGTTCGCAGTCTGAATTAGTTTGTGGGGTGAGCACCGCAATGGCCGCACTGCGCATGCGTACCCCGGGAGACCAGAAAGATGCTATCAGCATCTCACTGGCTGCGATCGCCCAGCCTGATTGACAGGCAGAGGCGGTTGCGGGGAAGGAGGGGTGCATGCCATCGGCATTAGAACATCATTGGCAGGGCATGGTCAGCACAACGGAGGCGTTTCCGTACCATTGGGGGGGGCGGGGGGGCTGCGGCGGCTATCCCCCTGCTAAGAGCGCAGGAGCTGCACTGCCAGGGAGCTACTTTTCAGGTACAAAAGCATCGCCGCCGTGCAATGCTTTTATACCTGTGGATGGGGGGGTAGGGCTTGACATGCGGAGTGGACTATCCCTGTGCGTCTCCCCCCACATGTCAGAGTAAATGATTGTAGATGTGCTAAATTTACCACGTCTACGATCAACTCTGAATTACCACCACAGATGGGGGGAGGTAAGACAGAGTGCAACAGATGGGGAAAGACAGTGGCACAGATGGTGGGAAGACAGAGCTGTGTGGATGAGTGGACAGTGCCGTGTGGATGAGGGGGAAAGAGCAGCACAGATGTGGGAGGGGTAAGAGCAGTACAGATGGAAAGAAACGGCGTGGATGAGGAAGGCAGAGCAGCATGGATGAGGGGAATACAGTCCCAACATCGGAGGGGATAAGTATTTTTACCTTCCCTTGGGGGGTGGCAGCTAGGCCTAATCCTTGGGTGGGTTGGATAGGGCAAACCCCCCTCCCCCAATAGTGACCCACGAAACTTGCCTTCAGGTTGACAGCTATATGAATAGGGTAAGAGTGGTGTGGATAGGGGGTAGATTAAGCAGCAAGTATGGGAAGGGAGAAAGAGTGGTGCGGATGGGGGCAAAGATGCAGATGGGTTGAAAACACTGGCATGGATGAGTAGAAAACTGGTGCAGATGGGAGATAAGACAGTGTGCCATGTATTGGAGGAGGCAGAGTGACATTGAAGAGGGAAACACTGAGCAGCACAGAGAGAAGGAAACGGTGGTACAGACAAGGCACAGGTGGGGAAAGACAGATGGTGCAGATAAGTTAGTACAGACTAGCACAGATGGGAGAACACAGCAGTAGGGATTGGGGAAGACGGGGCAGCATGGAAGTGAATAGTGGAAGTAAAGGGCCCTACTCACTGGCCGACCCGCCGCCGAGCTGCCCGACGGCGGATACGGCCGACGAGCGACCCGGCGGCGGGGGGGCAGTGACGGGGGGAGTGAAGTTTCTTCACTCCCCCCGTCACGCGGCTGCATTGAAGTGCAGGCAAATATGGACGAGATCGTCCATATTGGCCTGCATGCACAGCCGACGGGAGACCAGCGATGAACGAGCGCGGGGCCGCGCATCGTTCATCGCAGGAGTCTCCACACTGAAAGATATGAACGAGTTCTCGTTCATTTATGAACGAGATCGTTCATATTTTTCAAAAAATCGGCCAGTGTGTAGGGCCCTTAAGTGTAGATGCATAGACCATAAATGGGGTATTATAGTTTTAGCAATTAACCAAGATGTTTGAGGGAGCGAAATGTGTATACTAAATGAGATGGATGAATGGAGTGAGAAGGCTGTTGTAACAAGGTGGGATTGTTGTGGTGACCGAATGGGATGGTTGTGGGCACTGTGTGGGATGAGGGCACCACAAAACTGCTCAGACCTATGTACATACCGCCAGATGTGTATACCAATGAGCACACAAATCTGTGAATTAGCAGCTCCACCATTGTGTGAGTGACAGCAATCTCACTCTGTGAGAGCGCTGAATCTGCACTTACCCACAGGCTGTGATTGCATACCATATCTGTATTGTGTAAGGAACACGTCAATTAAGGCGTAAGCCTCAATGATTGGAATTTCATTGCTTTTTGTAGTTTGAGTGGAAGAGTTACAACAGGTTTCTGAAATGCAAAGATCATGTGTAAGAAGCCTTAATGGGACATGTGAAACCGTAAGGTTTTTTGTCTATGGAATATATATATATATATATATACACACACACACACAACCACACTATTACCCATTCAGCTGCACTTAAAGACGCTATGTGGTCTATTTTTTATCAAGAAGCTGTGACTGCCGCCAAATGGGTAATGGTATCCAATAGTGATGAGCGGGTTCGGTTGCTCGGAATCCAAACCCCCCCCCCCCCCCCCCCTACCCCTGCAAACTTAACCCATTTTACACGGTTCCGAGACAGACTCGGATCCTCCCGCCTTGCTCGGTTAACCCGAGAGCGCCCGAACTTCATCATCCCGCTGTCGGATTCTCACGAGATTCGTATTCTATATAAGGAGCCACGCGTCGCCGTCATTTTCACTCGTGCATTGGAGATGATAGGGAGAGGATGTGCAGCGTTTTCTCAGTTTCTGTGTTCAGTGTGCTGCAAATATCTGTGCTCAGTGTGCAGCAAATATGTGCTCAGTGTGCTTGCAAATATCTGTTCTCAGTGTGCTGAAAATATCTACGTTCTCTGCCTGAAAAATGCTCCATATCTGTGCTGCAATGTAGTATATAGTAGGAGGACAGTGCAGAACTTTGCCGACCAGTGACCACAAGTATTATATAGCAGTACCCAGTGGCAAACGCAGGATTTGCATGGGGGGGTTTCCAGAACTGGGCGGAGCCAATCACGGGGGTGGGGACTGAGGTGACCCAGTATATGCTGGGTCCGTAAAACTAGTGTGTCTGTGTGTGTGTGTGTGTGTGTGTGTGTGTGTGTGTGTGTATATATATATATATATATATATATATATATATCTACACACATATATATCTACACACATATATATATATATATATACATATATCTACACACACATATATATATATATATATATATATATACATATACATACACACACACATACATATACACGGGTGGTCTTCAGTATGCCGGCTGTCGGGCTCCCGGCAACCAGCATACCGGCGCCGGGAGCCTGACCGCCGGCATACCGACACTTATTCTACCTCGTGGGGGTCCACGACCCCCCTGGAGGGAGAATAGAATAGTGTGGCGCGGGTAGTGTGGCGAGCGCAGCGAGCCCGCAAGGGGCTCATTTGCGCTCGCCACACTGTTGGTAAGCTGGCGGACGGCCTCCCGGCGCCGGTATGCTGGTCGCCGGGAGGCCGGCCGCCGGGAGATCGTAGTGAACCCATATACACATATACATAGCATATTAAACATGCATATATATATATATATATATACATACACACACACATACAGTACACATATATATATATATACACATGTATATATATATATATATATATCATATGTGTGTGTGTGTGTGTGTGTGTGTGTGTTTGTATGTATGTATGTATGTATGTATGTATATACATGTGTATATATGTAGGCACATGGATATATATGTATTATAATTAAAATATAGTAAACTTTTATTGCACTTGCAAGTGCCACCAGGAAGACAGCAGGCTGCAGAGGATGCTAGACAGTCATTAATAATACTCATGCAGCTTTTTAGTGGAGGGGGGTTTCTGGGTACTCGGAAACCCCCCCTGGGTGCGCCACTGGTACGGTACAGTAGTCCACTGCTCTACCTCTGTGTCGTCAAGTATACTATCCATCCATACCTGTGGTGCATTTTAGTTGTTGTGCGCAGTATATATAGTAGGAGGACAGTGCAGAATTTTGCTGACCACCAGTATATAATATATAGCAGTACGGTACAGTAGGCCACTGCTCTACCTACCTCTAGTTGTTGTGCGCAGTATATATAGTAGGAGGACAGTGCAGAATTTTGCTGACCACCAGTATATAATATATAGCAGTACGGTACAGTAGGCCACTGCTCTACCTACCTCTGTGTCGTCAAGTATACTATCCATCCATACCTGTTGTGCATTTTAGTTTTTGTGCACAGTATATAGTAGGAGGGGACAGTGCAGAATGTTGCTGTGACCACCAGTACATATATATAGCAGTATGGTACAGTAGCCCACTGCTCTACCTCTGTGTCGTCAATTATACTACAAAAGTTCAGGAAAATGACCCAAAAATCAAAATTAAAAGCGTCTGAGGAGAAGCGTAAACTTGCCAATATGCCATTTACGACAATGAGTGGCAAGGAACGGCTGAGGCCCTGGCCTATGTTCATGGCTAGTGGTTCAGATTCACATGAGGATGGAAGCACTCATCCTCTCGCTAGAAAACTGCAGTGCCACTCCTAGATGGGCCACGTGCTTGTGTCGGCCACTTGGGTCGCTTAGCTTAGCCATCCAGCAACCTTGGCGCACCTCTTTTTTTTCTTTGCATCATGTGCTGTTTGGGGACTATTTTTTGAAATGCCATCCTGTCTGACACTGCAGTGCCACTCCTAGATGGGCCAGGTGTTTGTGTCGGCCACTTGGGTCGCTTAGCCTAGCCATCCAGCGACCTTGGTGCAAATTATAGGACTAAAAATAATATTGTGAGGTGTGAGGTGTTCAGAATAGACTGGAAATGAGTGGAAATTATCGTTATTGAGGTTAATAATACTATGGGATCAAAATGACCCCCAAATTATATGATTTAAGTTGTTTTTGAGGGTTTTTTTGTAAAAAAAAAACACCCAAATCCAAAACACACCCGAATCCGACAAAAAATTTTCAGGGAGGTTTTGCCAAAATGCGTCTGAATCCAAAACATGGCCGCGGAACCGAATCCAAAACCAAAACACAAAACCCGAAAAATTTCCGGTGCACATCACTAGTATCTAATGACATCTGCATAGCTTTTGTTATTGGAGAGCACTAGCTATTTTCAAATATGTTCTTTTGTTGAGAGAGGAGTGCCGCTGACTGGACTATTTTATATTTATATATATATATATATATATATATATAGCATCCCACCCACTGTACATGAGCTGGTGATTTCTGTTAGAGCTCTTCTACTACTAACTACTGGTACATAAATGAGTACGTTTAAAAATGGAATGCATCAAGAGAACGGTATTGGTAGTATAAAAACACCTACAGCACCTAGTATTCCCAGGTGGTCTCCTATCTAAGAAATAACCAGGCCCAAGACTGCTTAGCTTCCGCTGCTTGTGTAGTCTGAGTGTGGTCTATAATAGGCTCTGAGGCAGCAGCTGGAATGAATGGGCAGACGCGGCGGCAGTATACCGTCGTGTCCGCCCATTCATTTCTGCTCC